>NC_092089.1:41203722-41316222 GCF_045679555.1 Salvelinus alpinus | reverse complement strand
TTGCTCTGTTTTTTTTGTTAATTCTTTCCAATGTGTCAAGTAATTATCTTTTTGTTTTCTCATGATTTGGTTGGGTCTAATTGTGCTGTTGTCCTGGGGCTCTGTGGGGTGTGTTTGTGTTTGTGAACAGAGCCCTAGGACCAGCTTGCTTAGGGGACTCTTCTCCAGGTTCATCTCTCTGTAGGTGATGGCTTTGTTATGGAAGGTTTGGGAATCGCTTCCTTTTAGGTGGTTGTAGAATTTAACGGCTCTTTTCTGGATTTTGATAATTAGTGGGTATCGGCCTAATTCTGCTCTGCATGCATTATTTGGTGTTCTACGTTGTACACGGAGGATATTTTTGCAGAATTCTGCATGCAGAGTCTCAATTTGGTGTTTGTCCCATTTTGTGAAATCTTGGTTGGTGAGCGGACCCCAGACCTCACAACCATAAAGGGCAATGGGCTCTATGACTGATTCAAGTATTTTTAGCCAGATCCTAATTGGTATGTTGAAATTTATGTTCCTTTTGATGGCATAGAAGGCCCTTCTTGCCTTGTCTCTCAGATCGTTCACAGCTTTGTGGAAGTTACCTGTGGTGCTGATGTTTAGGCCGAGGTATGTATAGTTTTTTGTGTGCTCTAGGGCAACGGTGTCTAGATGGAATTTGTGGTCCTGGTGACTGGACCTTTTTTGGAACACCATTATTTTGGTCTTACTGAGATTTACTGTCAGGGCCCAGGTCTGACAGAATCTGTGCAGAAGATCTAGGTGCTGCTGTAGGCCCTCCTTGGTTGGTGACAGAAGCACCAGATCATCAGCAAACAGTAGACATTTGACTTCGGATTCTAGTAGGGTGAGACCGGGTGCTGCAGACTGTTCTAGTGCCCGCGCCAATTCGTTGATATATATGTTGAAGAGGGTGGGGCTTAAGCTGCATCCCTGTCTCACCCCACGACCCTGTGTGAAGAAATGTGTGTGTTTTTTGCCAATTTTAACCGCACACTTGTTGTTTGTGTACATGGATTTTATAATGTCGTATGTTTTACCCCCAACACCACTTTCCATCAATTTGTATAGCAGACCCTCATGCCAAATTGAGTCGAAGGCTTTTTTGAAATCAACAAAGCATGAGAAGACTTTGCCTTTGTTTTGGTTTGTTTGGTTGTCAATTAGGGTGTGTAGGGTGAATACATGGTCTGTTGTACGGTAATTTGGTAAAAAGCCAATTTGACATTTGCTCAGTACATCTCTCTCTTTCTCCCTGTCTCTCTCTCTCTCTCTCTCTCTCTCTCTCTCTCTCTCTCTCTCTCTCTCTCTCTCTCTCTCTCTCTCTCTCTCTCTCTCTCTCTCTCTCTCTCTCGCTCTCTCGCTCTCTCTCTCTCTCTCTCTGTAGTGCACAGATTATGATACACCCACTACTCTGTGAAAGCATGACATGTGACTGTAGCAATATGCTGAAATCAGTGAATATGTTTTCTGCTGAAGGCATCAAGATTCAACGATGATTCATAGAATGTTTGCAGTCATACTTTAAGAGGTATTGTACGACTCTGTGGGTCAGTATGCTAATACTGTAAGAGGTATTGTACGACTCTGTGGGTCAGTATGCCAATACTGTAAGAGGTATTGTACGACTCTGTGGGTCAGTATGCTCATACTGTAAGAGGTATTGTACGACTCTGTGGGTCAGTATGCTCATACTGTAAGAGGTATTGTACGACTCAACTCTGTGGGTCAGTATGCTCATACTGTCAGAGGTATTGTACGACTCTGTGGGTCAGTATGCTTATACTGTAAGAGGTATTGTACGACTCTGTGGGTCAGTATGCTCATGCTGTCAGAGATATTGTACAACTCAACTCTGTGGGTCAGTTTGCTCATACTGTCAGAGGTATTGTACAACTCTGTGGGTCAGTATGCCCATACTGTCAGAGGTATTGTACAACTCTGTGGGTCAGTATGCCCATACTGTCAGAGGTATTATACAACTCTGTGGGTCAGTATGCTCGTACTGTCAGAGGTATTGTACAACTCTGTGGGTCAGTATGCTCATGCTGTCAGAGGTATTGTACAACTCTGTGGGTCAGTATGCTCATACTGTCAGAGGTATTGTACAACTCTGTGGGTCAGTATGCTCGTACTGTCAGAGGTATTGTACAGCTCTGTGGGTCAGTATGCTCATGCTGTCAGAGGTATTGTACAACTCTGTGGGTCAGTATGCTCATGCTGTCAGAGGTATTGTACAACTCAACTCTGGGTCAGTTTCCTCATGCTGTCAGAGGTATTGTACAACTCTGTGGGTCAGTATGCTCATACTGTCAGAGGTATTGTACAACTCTGTGGGTCAGTATGCTCATGCTGTCAGAGGTATTGTACAGCTCTGTGGGTCAGTATGCTCATACTGTCAGAGGTATTGTACAACTCTGTGTGTCAGTATGCTCATACTGTCAGAGGTATTGTACAGCTCTGTGGGTCAGTATGCTCATGCTGTCAGAGGTATTGTACAACTCTGTGGGTCAGTATGCTCATACTGTCAGAGGTATTGTACAGCTCTGTGGGTCAGTATGCTCATGCTGTCAGAGGTATTGTACAACTCTGTGGGTCAGTATGTTCATACTGTCAGAGGTATTGTACAGCTCTGTGGGTCAGTATGCTCATACTGTCAGAGGTATTGTACAACTCAACTCTGTGGGTCAGTATGCTCATGCTGTCAGAGGTATTGTACAACTCAACTCTGTGGGTCAGTATGCTCTTACTGTCAGAGGTATTGTACAACTATGTGGGTCTTTATGCTCGTACTGTCAGAGGTATTGTACAACTATGTGGGTCAGTATGCTCATGCTGTCAGAGGTATTGTACAATTGAACTCTGTGGGTCAGTATGCTCATGCTGTCAGAGGTATTGTACAGCTCTGTGGGTCAGTATCTTCATGCTGTCAGAGGTATTGTACAACTCTGTGGGTCAGTATGCTCATACTGTAAGAGGTATTGTACGACTCTGTGGGTCAGTATGCTCATACTGTCAGAGGTATTGTACAACTCTGTGGGTCAGTATGCTCGTACTGTCAGAGGTATTGTACAGCTCTGTGGGTCAGTATGCTCATGCTGTCAGAGGTATTGTACAACTCTGTGGGTCAGTATGCTCATGCTGTCAGAGGTATTGTACAACTCAACTCTGGGTCAGTTTCCTCATGCTGTCAGAGGTATTGTACAACTCTGTGGGTCAGTATGCTCATACTGTCAGAGGTATTGTACAACTCTGTGGGTCAGTATGCTCATGCTGTCAGAGGTATTGTACAGCTCTGTGGGTCAGTATGCTCATACTGTCAGAGGTATTGTACAACTCTGTGTGTCAGTATGCTCATACTGTCAGAGGTATTGTACAGCTCTGTGGGTCAGTATGCTCATGCTGTCAGAGGTATTGTACAACTCTGTGGGTCAGTATGCTCATACTGTCAGAGGTATTGTACAGCTCTGTGGGTCAGTATGCTCATGCTGTCAGAGGTATTGTACAACTCTGTGGGTCAGTATGTTCATACTGTCAGAGGTATTGTACAGCTCTGTGGGTCAGTATGCTCATACTGTCAGAGGTATTGTACAACTCAACTCTGTGGGTCAGTATGCTCATGCTGTCAGAGGTATTGTACAACTCAACTCTGTGGGTCAGTATGCTCTTACTGTCAGAGGTATTGTACAACTATGTGGGTCTTTATGCTCGTACTGTCAGAGGTATTGTACAACTATGTGGGTCAGTATGCTCATGCTGTCAGAGGTATTGTACAATTGAACTCTGTGGGTCAGTATGCTCATGCTGTCAGAGGTATTGTACAGCTCTGTGGGTCAGTATCTTCATGCTGTCAGAGGTATTGTACAACTCTGTGGGTCAGTATGCTCATACTGTAAGAGGTATTGTACGACTCTGTGGGTCAGTATGCTCATACTGTAAGAGGTATTGTACGACTCAACTCTGTGGGTCAGTATGCTCATACTGTAAGAGGTATTGTACAACTCTGTGGGTCAGTATGCTCATACTGTAAGAGGTATTGTACGACTCTGTGGGTCAGTATGCTCATGCTGTCAGAGGTATTGTACAACTCAACTCTGTGGGTCAGTTTGCTCATACTGTCAGAGGTATTGTACAACTCTGTGGGTCAGTATGCTCATGCTGTCAGAGGTATTGTACAACTCAACTCTGGGTCAGTTTGCTCATGCTGTCAGAGGTATTGTACAACTATGTGGGTCAGTATGCTCATGCTGTCAGAGGTATTGTACAACTCTGTGGGTCAGTATGCTCATACTGTAAGAGGTATTGTACAACTCTGTGGGTCAGTATGCTCATGCTGTCAGAGGTATTGTACAACTCTGTGGGTCAGTATGCTCGTACTGTCAGAGGTATTGTACAGCTCTGTGGGTCAGTATGCTCATGCTGTCAGAGGTATTGTACAACTCTGTGGGTCAGTATGCTCATGCTGTCAGAGGTATTGTACAACTCAACTCTGGGTCAGTTTTCTCATGCTGTCAGAGGTATTGTACAACTCTGTGGGTCAGTATGCTCATGCTGTCAGAGGTATTGTACAACTCTGTGGGTCAGTATGCTCATACTGTAAGAGGTATTGTACAACTCTGTGGGTCAGTATGCTCATGCTGTCAGAGGTATTGTACAACTCTGTGGGTCAGTATGCTCATACTGTCAGAGGTATTGTACAACTCTGTGGGTCAGTATGCTCATGCTGTCAGAGGTATTGTACAGCTCTGTGGGTCAGTATGCTCATGCTGTCAGAGGTATTGTACAACTGAACTCTGTGGGTCAGTATGCCCATACTGTCAGAGGTATTGTACAACTGAACTCTGTGGGTCAGTATGCTCATGCTGTCAGAGGTATTGTACAACTCAACTCTGTGGGTCAGTATGCCCATACTGTCAGAGGTATTGTACAACTGAACTCTGTGGGTCAGTATGCTCATGCTGTCAGAGGTATTGTACAACTGAACTCTGTGGGTCAGTATGCTCATGCTGTCAGAGGTATTGTACAACTCAACTCTGTGGGTCAGTATGCCCATACTGTCAGAGGTATTGTACAACTCAACTCTGTGGGTCAGTATGCCCATACTGTCAGAGGTATTGTACAACTCAACTCTGTGGGTCAGTATGCCCATACTGTCAGAGGTATTGTACAACTCTGTGGGTCAGTATGCTCATGCTGTCAGAGGTATTGTACAACTGAACTCTGTGGGTCAGTATGCTCATGCTGTCAGGTGATGACTCTTTGACCCCTTTCATCAAGCACTGGTCAGTGTTTGGACAATATGACTCAAGACGAACAAAACAAGGATGATGATTTGATGACTATCTATATTTTTTACATAATCTTACTATTCTGTTAGTCAGCGCTTCGCCAAAATGTTTGGGTGTGCGTCAACTCATGCATTTTACTAGATAGAGGATTATTTAAACAGAGTTTATTTGTGTTGTGTAAGGTACGCCATTGATTAGTTCACCTAGGACTTTTACCATGCTGTTGTACCATGCTGTTGTACCATGCTGTTGATGACGAGCCAAAAATTACCTGCTCGCTTTGTTCAGCTACAGCGGGTATCTCTTGACTTGACAATGAGGTGAGGTGAGTTGAGTTGCCACGGTGGTGGGATCAGATCAAAGCCAAGGCAGATGTCTCACAGTGTTGTTTTATTCATGCCTCTCTTAATTATTCAACTTAATGAAGACGGAATTGACCTAAATGCAGATGTTGACTACAGTGCGTTACACATTAAGGCCAATCATCAGAGTGTTGTCACCTGGCCTTACACATCGGCTCTGTCCCACATGGCACCCTATTCCCTACATAGTACACTACTTCAAAAGTAGTGCACAAACGTAGGGATTAGGGTGTCATTTGGGACGCCGACAACAACTCGTATAGCTGCAGCTGGGGTTTGTTGTGGTCTCCCAGTGGGTGTACACCAAAGCCTTCAAGATGGAAGCATACAAGAAAGGGGCAAGGGGAACAATAGGGGAGTAGGTGGGCACACATCCAGAAGTGGACAGTGTCACTTCAGTGAAGATGGTCTTTGAGCTAACCACCCCCACCACAGCTTGCCCTGGCATAGTTAGCAGAATCACTATGCCCGTGTGAAGCCACAGTTTTTTCCTTTGTTTATTTTGATCTCTTTTAGCCCACAATGGGGTCTTACTGTATCTTCCAAAATCCCATGAAAATACAATACCATTACATGCATAACGTACAGTAAGTGTATCACTATGCTTGCGTGAAGCCACAGACGAGCCAGGAGGAGTGGAGTGCTCTCTCTCTCTCTCTCTATCTCTCTCTCTCTCTCTCTCTCTCTCTCTCTCTCTCTCTCTCTCTCTCTCTCTCTCTCTCTCTCTCTCTCTCTCTCTCTCTCTCTCTCTCTCTCTCTCTCTCTCTCTCTCTCTCTCTCTCTCTCTCTCTGTGTTTCCCTCTCTCTCTCTCTCTCTCTCTCTCTCTCTCTCTCTCTCTCTCTCTCTCTCTCTCTCTCTCTCTCTCTCTCTCTCTCTCTCTCTCTCTCTCTCTCTCTCTCTCTCTCTCTCTCTCTCTATCTCTCTCTCTCTCTCTCTCTCTCTCTCTCTCTCTCTCTCTCTCTCTCTCTCTCTCTCTCTCTCTCTCTCTCTCTCTCTCTCTCTCTCTCTCTCTCTCTCTCTCTCTCTCTCTCTCTCTCTCCCTCTCTCACTCTTTCTCTCTCTCTCTCTCTCCGTCTCTCTCTCTCTCTCTCTCTGTCTCTCTCTCTCTCTGTCTCTCTCTCTCTCTCTCTCCCTCTCTCTCTCTCTCATTATGCAAGATGATTTGCACACGGCAGGGGGTGATTAATGAAAGGCTGATGAAAGCACAGCTCATCAAAACCTCAGCACATTCTGTTTTCCTCCCAAAACACAGCTGAGGAATAGGAGTAGGATTATGTACTGGAGTAGGGGGAGATGGTTGTTAATTGGAGACTAACAGAGGCTCTGGAGAGGAGAGCGGCTGCCAGTCGATCCCAGCTCTCTCTGTTGTGTAACGTGTTCATTCCCAGGGGTATTGGTGGGCCTACTCTCTCTCTACCTCAGCCTCAATCACGACAACAAGGTTTCTGAAAGAAAGAAAGAAAGAAAGAAAGAAAGAAAGAAAAAGAAAGAAAGAAAAGTTGATGTGGTACTTACGTCAATTTATTTGACTCTTTTGTTTGGGAGTTTTCTCTTTTGTACTTACTGCCGCCTCTCTGCCTGCTTTTGGTTGTTTTTATGTTCCAGGCTGTCTGTCTGTCTGTCTGTCTGTCTGTCTGTCTGTCTGTCCATCTCTCCACAGTAGACTATTAGTCTTTGACTCAAGTGGCTCCCCCATCGCCTCTCTTCTACCTCTTAAGTCTTTTAGGGTTTCTGTCTGCTTTGTCAGCTCCAATGCTCTTCCTCCCATCCTTAACGTCTACTTGACTGTTTCAGCTCTCTTTCCTCTGGACAGTACACAGCAGCTCACCTTTCCCCCTCTTTGTTTTTCAATAACACTACAGGTCTTTTACTCCAGCCGCTCCCGGCCTGCCTTGCACCCTTCTCTTCTCTTCACTTTTCTCCTTGGCTGTCCATTAGTGCAATTTGTGTTGGTGTGATCTTTCTTTGTTGTGCTGTATGATTTTGTTTGTGTTGTTGTGCTCTGTGCTTGTTGTTGTTGTCGTTTTTGTGCCACCCCCTTCCCATTATGCCCCCCCCCCCACTCTGACCCCCTCCCGACCTGTGCTGCGGCCACTGTGAAAGAGGGCCCTCCACAGTGATGTCACTTCCTGTCCATGGTGTCAGCCCTCTCACTCCCATTTCCTGTCCTCTGTCTGTATCTGTGTTTTGTCATGTGACCCCAGAAGACACGGACTCACCAGGTTGGACCAGCTCAGGTCTGTCCCTTCTTCTTCTGTATGCCTCCCCTTTTTACCTCCTCCTCATCCTCGTCTTCCTCATTGCTCCTCTTCTTCATCCCGCCTACTCCTGCTTTCTCATGTCCATTCTTCCCTGCTGATTGAGCTTGTTGGATATGTTTTTTGGGGGGGAGGGGATGGATTTGACTCAGTTTGTGTGTGCTTGCTTACATGTAAGCATGCATGGTCATACATGTCAACTGTGGTCATTGTAACATGTCTGTTGTTCGGCTATATTCAATCCTGCCGACATTTCATTGAGGCATGTTGTACAAATACAACCTAGGAATCCTGATATGCCACCAAGATGGCAGAAAGTGCATCTCATTCTGTACCATTGTCTTTACAAGGTCTGTTGTTGCTCAACTACAGCATAAGGTCATATCTCATCAACTGTCATACAAAGCTGACGGACAGGACAGGAAATCATATTCACATGTTGCAGAAAAACTAACATGGATGCTGTCCTTTCATTTCCCATCATTCCTGGAGATCTTCATTTAGTCTCATCTATTATCTTTCTACATTCATTTGCTCTTTGTTTTTGTGTTTTCTTTCTCTCATGCGCCTGTTTTTCCTCTCCCCGCCACCATCATACAAATCTAAAGTGGAGAGAATGAAAGTGTGTCCAGAGAATGGTGATGCATGTAAGATAGCTAGAGTTACTGTAGTCTGCCTGACATCACGAAGTGAGGCTGTCCCAAATGGCACCTACCCCATTCCCTAGTCTGTTGGACCGGAGCCACATAGGGAACACTATATAGGGAATAGGGATCCTCTGATCTGAATACTCCCCGCACTACAGACTGACAGACTGACCTGACTGACGGACCTAACAGACCTGACTGACCTGACATGCTCACTGTGGCACGTGGACAGTCACGTTTTGCCCCCAAAGCCTCTGTGAGCTCTGGGAAGTTGGTGTCTGCTTAGAAGAAATATGATGAATAATTCATTCAGTAAAATAAACTATGGTAAAGAGGTTGTATAGTAAAGTTAGGGCTCCAGACCCAACAGAGCATGTCTGAGATTTTGACAGACTAAGTGACACCTTTCATTCAAACCCTTCATGTAAACCCCAAGTGAACCCCTTCATTATGAAATGGAATATCTCTTACAAGTTGTTGTTTGGGTTTTCCTACTGTTCATTTTGCCAGCTCTATGTGACATCATGGACTGCCTGTTGGTGTCTCTGTGAACTAACTCTGAACGCTGCATGCAGCACTTTTATACAATAACATTGTCATGTGAAATGATACCCGAATAAGTCTTTGGATCATAGTAATGCAGGGTTCCTTAATCAAAGTAGGAACCTTTTTTTATGCTGATATCTTGAGGACTTGTTCAGTCCGTGCTTTATACCAGAACCCCCAAAACATTTCAAAAGACTGTTCCTGAGTAGCGTTGCAAAAATACGTGAATTTCCCACAAATTCCCAAATTCCCAGGATTATTCCCTTGTGATTCTGAGAGTCTTCCAACCAGGATTTCCCTATTCCTGAGTATGACCTCCACTGACCACTCTGCTCCCTAGGTGCTATGGATGTGGAGGAGAGGACCAGACAGATGAAGCTGAAGGTGAACAAGTTCAAGCAGGGGGCCGGGTCCGACTCCAGACTGGAACAGGACTACAACAAGGCAAGACACAGTGACACAGTCCTTCTTTCCCGTTCATAACTATAACATTGTTAGCATCACACTTTTTCTACCAACAAACTGACTTGGAGTTACATTAACACGTCCATGTGAAGCAGGACTATCACTCTTAAGGCAAGACCAATATCAGCCCTTCCTTCCTATTCTATTCATAACATGGTCATTAAGTAGACACTTTGTTTACAAACTGACTTACGGATAACACAGAAAATGTTCAGTAAATGTGGCCCGGTGCAGGAATCAAATCAAAGCCGAGCAGGATGTTAACCGCATCATACTCAAACCCACGGAGGCATCAAAATGTAAAACACTTTTTTTCCAAACACCCATTCCAGCAGTATTCACAATTTGACAAGCTTCATGAACAAGGATACGTACATACATGAGGTATTATATCAACTCTGTGAATCCATGGAATGTAGCGGTGACTGTGTCCTGAGTCACACAGACAGTAGTCAAGTGAAGTGTGTTTATAAAGAGACAGGCTGGGGGCCTCACCAGAGCCCGAGCCAAGCCTTATAAGAGAAAGAATGTCCATCCTGTCCTGTCTTCCTTTTAAGTGTGTGGAATGATAACTACTGCCCTGGAATACACTAAGCATGCATTACACTTATAGTTCTATAAAAAGCAGGTGGAAAATGGAACATTTGTCGACTCTGTTAGTTGTGAGGAGTGCCACAAACTACAACCGTATGTTTACAAACTGTAATGCTCCTCTCGACACAGAGAAGCTTTTAATATACAATTTCTTTCTTTGCAGATGATTTTAATTTGTTTTAACATCAAGTCTTGGTTCACCAACTTGCTGTAAAAAAAACTAAGAAAGATATCCTTTTCCCATTTCTTGTTTATGCCAAATTATTTTGATTAGTTTACATTTTGGCTTTACAGACCTGAACTAATGGATAAACAGTATGTTCTAAAGTGGGAGAACAACTTACTGTCGCTCAAGATTATTTGATTATATAACTTAGTATTTCTCTGTGTCCTCCTCCAAGAACATTGGCCATAATGAATGTGAATGAGCTGCTCTTTGGCTAACAATTGTTTTTGGACGAACGGATCTCCTTAAAAAGCCAACAAATCATTGAAAGCAGAGATTTTGGCCACATGAAAGTTTGTTCTATTGTCCTTTATCTTATAATTGTCTAAGTAATACTTTGATAAATTCCTTCCCCACAAGACTATAACTCTTGCAATAGACTGTTTTAAACAGTTTATTATCTACATCACATACACTGAGTGTCCAAAACGTTATGACCACCATGACATAGACTGACCAGGTGAATCCAGGTGAAAGCTATGATGCCTTATGTAGGCGGCAGGTACCCTAGCGGTTAAGGTAGCTAAGAGGTTGGGCAAGAAAGGTTGCTGGTTCAAATCCCTGAGTTGTCTAGGTGAAAAATCTGTCGATGTTCTCTTGAGCAAGGCACTTACCCCTAACTGCTCCTGTAAGTGGCTCTGGATAAGAGGGTTTGCTAAATGGAAAAATGTCACTTGTCAAATCCACTTCCATCAGTGTAGATGAAGGGGAGGAGACAAGTTAAAGAAGGACTTTAAAGCCTGGAGATAATTGAGACATGGATTGTGTATGTGTGCCATTCAGAGGGTGAATGGGTAAAAAATATTGACGTGCCGGAGGTTGGTGCCACCTCAATTAGGGAGGACCAGCTCGTAGTAATGACTGGAGCGGAATCTGTGGACTGGTATCAAATGCGTCAAACACATGGTTTCCAGGTGTTTGATGCCATTCCATTTGCTCCGTTCCAGCAATTATTATGAGCCGTTCTCCCCTCCGTAGCCTCCACTGGGTTTTTCACGCTCAATCGATTCCTGTGTATATCAAGAATGGTCCACCACCCAACGGAGAAGCATTGGAGTCAACATGAGCCAGCATAAAGAGCTTTTTTTTGTCTTAAAGGGCAGTGTTGTATTTTGAGGCAGGCTTGAATAAGCTAAGTAGCCAATAGGCAGAGGGTAGCATAATTTGTCTGATTCTCTGTAGTAATGGTATGAGAATAATAATGTGTTTTATTTTGCAAAGTGGTTTCTTGCATCAAACAACCCAACAACATTTTCAGTCACCTCCTTGTCTGAGTGGATAAAAGTTATTGTCAAGCCCTGCATGTTTTTTTTTCTTCAAAAGTCTCATGGAATGTAGAACTACATTGAACACCACACATTGGCTGCTACTGTAGACTGAATTATAGAACAGCTCTTTCCATGTTAAAATGTTATGGGATGCATTTTCTCATTTAAAAAAAAATGGTTGGTCACTCTGGTAGGCCTACATTATGATCAAATAGCCATAGTAGCCTACTTGATCACTGTCAAAACTAACTTAAAGCGGGTACAGCCTCAGTGTTCACAGTAAACGCGCGCTTGGATTTGCACAGAATTTTAGCAACATTCAAGTTTGCGCTCAGCAGACCTGAAATTTTCTCAGGTTGTTCTGAGGGTTAAAGGGCAGGTGCAACTCAATAATTAGGAAGGTGTCCTTAATGTTCTTTACAATCAGTGTATATAGGGGGAAAACTCATCAAGGGACAAAATAATTACCACAAAGTAGCATTTTCAAGTCTATTTTTAGTTGTGTGCTGAGTGGTGTGTGTTTCTCCTTTACAGAGGAGGGATGGTCAGCGGGGTTCAGACAACATGTCAGCCAAGTCTTCGGACAGTGATGTAAGCGACGTGTCCGCTGTGTCGAGAACCAGTAGTGCCTCCCGGTTCAGCAGCACGAGCTACATGTCTGTCCAGTCAGAACGGCCGCGAGGAAAGCAGAAGATCAGGTAGGATGCAGCAACACACCGAGGGGAGACAGAAGCCCTAGATCTAATACCTGTGGCCTGCCAGGGATGGGCAAACCCCAAAGGCTGTGAAGCTTTCTTCCAACTAAAGTTGCCAAGTACAGACATTTTCCACAATGAAAAGCGTTTTCATTTGGTTTCTTAACTTTAGGGGAAAATACCCAGCTAGCATTGTGCTATTTCCCACTGTCCAGTGAGTTCAGCTTTGGCTCTGCCTAGGTGAAAATAGAGCTAAATGTTTGAACTCTACTGCTTCAGGTTGGGGTTTGCTCGTAACTGGTAACTCATACCGGTGTGAAACCATGTAGTATGCTGTATGGGTTGTCTCGTGCTGAAACATAACTGAAACAGATCTGCATGTCTAGGTTTTTTGCTTTTAGTTCATTTTAGTTTTGCTGTTTTATGTATGTTCCATTTTGTCTCATTGTTGACCTTATTTCTGCAGTTTGGTTTCACATACCTTTCTTTCATTTCCTTTCTGCTTTGCATGCGCCGCGTTTGCGCTTCTGTCACGTCCTCATCTATTCCGAATCAAGGAACCAATCACGGGAAGGGGATGAACATTTGGGGGAGGTGCTGGAGGAAGAGGAAGCTGGGCGAGAGGTGGGGGGGGGAGAGGGGGGTACACATAGAGGGCAGGGTAAACAGAGAGAAGGGGAGGAGGAGGAGGCTAAAGAGGAAGGAGGTCAGAGGAGGACCACTGTAGTCACACAGAAGTCACAGGAGGAGATGGATGAAGAGGAAATGCTTCGGAGGAGGTTCTCAGAGACTGACCTCAGGTAACTAGTTAACTAGTTCACCAGTCTGACCTCAATCTAACCTCAATCCAACCTCCAATCAAACCTAACCTGACCTCAATCTAACCTCAATCCAATCTCAGGTCAAACCTAACCTGACCTCAATCTAACCTCAATCCAACCTCAGGTCAAACCTAACCTGACCTCAATCTAACCTCAATCCAACCTCAGTCAGGTTAAACTTTACCAGTCTACCCTCAATCTAACATGAATCTAACATGAATCCATTATTTTGTGGAATGCCAGTTATCATGTTCCCATAATGTTTTACGTGATACTTTTATATTACAAACATGACAGTTGTTTCGTTTCAACAGGGAGGATAGTCATCATAAGAGGCTGTAAAAGTATGTCAAGATTAAAACAAATTGATTTGGAACCCCGCGAGTTCTTCTCAGCAGCAGGCTAACAGATTAGTTTAGCTGTCTAATAAGATGTAATCAGTGTTACATTGCATTCACAGTGGGAACTAAGAGCTTCTTACGAACAGACTCTATTTTTTGTCTGGTTTTGAAAAAACACATCAAGCTAAATGCTCAGATCTTATTAAGTAAAGTATTACCGATGTGGACAGACAAACAGACCACTCAAAGTTATGGTACACTAGGCTGTAGTCAGTCAGTTGCTAAATCACTTGTTGTCTGTCTGTACCTCTGTGTTGGGTCAGTATGATGTCCTTTTCCTTGCCTGCGCCTGGCTCTATGTGCTTGTAAACTCATCTGACCCTGACTCTGACCCCCTGACACCATAACCCAGTCCACAACTACCTCAACTCTCTTCAACCCTGACCCCCTGACCCCATAACCCAGTCCACAACTACCTCAACTCTCTTCAACCCTGACCCCCTGACCCCATAACCCAGTCCACAACTACCTCAACTCTCTTCAACCCTGACCCCCTGACCCCATAACCCCATAACCCAGTCCACAACTACCTCAACTCTCTTCAACCCTGACCCCCTGACCCCATAACCCCATAACCCAGTCCACAACTACCTCAACTCTCTTCAACCCTGACCCTCTGACCCCATAACCCCATAACCCAGTCCACAACTACCTCAACTCTCTTCAACCCTGGCTGTTAATGCTTTCAGCTGCTCTCTTTATAATCACTTTGAATGTCTGTACCTTACCTCGTACGATCGCTGAAAACCCGTACGGGTGATGGTAATAGTAATGTTCTCATTACTATTACTATTAGAGGTACAGTAAAAGCCTGTGTTGCCCCTTCAAACTAGTACTCCAGTGACACAGCATCAGAGAGCATGGATTGGATAATGAGTCTCTTTGTGAATGAAAAGCAGATGGATGGAGAGCTGGAGAGCACAGTGTTCTGATGAAGTGTTTTTCCTCATGCTGCTATGTACCTTTCTTTTACTCTGTTATTGTGTGCTCCAAGGTAATGCTTTCAACCAGCCTTATTATGGAGATCTTAACAAGGACGCTGAGGCAGAACAGTTCTGTCACAAAATACAGGAGAGGTTCCCAGACAGGCAGATAGAGAAGAGCACTATTTGAGTGGCTTTTCTGCTCGATTGGCTGAACAATTTGATATATAAGAGGTGAGATGAACAAGGCTAACTAGAGTACTACATGGACAGTTTTCTAATAGAACGAATGAGAAACCCAAACCTCTTCAATAACTCAATAAGCATAGTGAATAGCTACAGTGGCCATAGATTGCTCAGGGACATACATGACAGACATTATTGTCAGTTTTTCCTTTGAGGGTTTTGTGCTGGGAAACGGTTATTACGTTCATAGTCTTCACAATCCAATCTCAAGATCAGAGTTACACGTCTCCTCTCAGTTCAGCTGATGTGTTAATGATTTACAGCAAGGAGATAAAGATAACCTTTTTACCACACGCATGTAATCACATGATAATAGGGATAAATCAATGGACATGTTTATTTCATGTAAAGTGTATAATACAACACAAGCTCTTTTGTCATGTGCCTTGCACCAATGCACGCGCACACAAACACACACACACACCTGAACTAAGCTAAGGGGACTAGATGGTCGGTAGTGATGTCCAGGAAGTTAGTTTCCATCAGTACATTTAAATACACACACACACACACACACACACACACACACACACACACACACACACACACACACACACACACACACACACACACACACACACACACACACACACACACACACACACACACATTGACACACACACACACACACACACACACACACACACACACACACACACACACACGTTCATACACCTCCCACACACACCTCCTTCTTCTCCATTTAATCCATTATTGTTACCTGGGTAACTGCTCATTCTTATGAGTTTAAGTAAAGACTAATACTTTGAAGGACAAATCTGTCTTTAACAATAAGGTAGAGTTGCACCCCCTCAAAGATGAGTAAACAACTCTACACTTAAACTCAAGGGAAGCTGTACAGAGAAATGATGAAACAAGGCACATCTCAGTATATCCTGTTCTTATTCCCCAGTCACTCAACGTTGAGACTCAGCCGTCTATCTGTGGCTCATATAGATAGGAGGAGAGGAGGACGCACGCAAACTCTCTGACCGCGAGCACGGTTTCCATAGAAACCAATTATTTCTGCATCACCTCAGTTTTAGCGCCGCTCTTTCTGCAAGATTATCTAGATCACACAGTAGGCTGCTGAGGAGGGGAGAGGGGAGAAAGACAAGGTTTGTCTTTCCTGAGATGACCACATCTGACATTCATCATTCATCAACCGGTTGTCAAGGTGCCTGTCGGTCACTGTCAGTTCAGTGACTGAAGTTATTTACAGGTATCTTGAATTAGTATTAATCATTTGAAAAGCTGTTTTGAGAAGAAGAAAAAAATCCTTTCAATCATATTTTTCAACTTCAGTTCAAGCATTTTCATGCTTTTCTTGAAGTATTTCAGTCTAAATCTAAAATGTGCAGAGGCTGTGCTATTTTTACCTAAGAACAGACCTACATTGAACATGCATTAAAATGCTGCTCATCGCCTCGGATAGGAGCCAACCAGACTAAATCCTGTTGGCCCGTGAACACACAGAAATACTTGTGCAGGTCTTGTTTTAGCTGAGGGAACATCTTGGCCTAGATGAAAATGAAACACACAGCAACAATCTGCATGACAAGGAAGGAACACAGTGTTGGTTTGTTCAGTTAGCTGGGGTTGAAACCAGACCCTCCAGTCTCTGGAGAGGCTCAGTGTTCCAAGCTGCCTAGCACTGTGGACAGACCCTGACACAAGACTCAGCCATGAGCTAAGGAGGAGGAGGGGGTGGAGGAGGGGGGGGGGGGGGGAGTGGTTTGAAGGCCATCCGTAACATTAGATGGGAGAGTTTGGTATATCTTTGAGGCAAGCTATGGCTCTCATAGACCATCACCTGAACTGAGGACTCAGATAAACTGCAGCCATGTATAGCCTTGTTGAAGGTCTGTCTGTCTGGGATGTAGGATGAGGCCAGGCAATAGAAGTGCTGCTTACACAATCATATCGATGGGATCAATACAGGAATCATATTGATCTCACATTAATATTTGACTATGTATAAGAGCAGCCCACAACAGAGTAATTCACTGTTGTTGGCCTTGAAGTCACTTCTTCATCAAAAGTTCCGATGTGCTTTATTGGCGACTAATACATAACCCTCTATGTAATCCACATTTACATTACATTTAAGTCATTTAGCAGACGCTCTTATCCAGAGCGACTTACAAATTGGTGCATTCACCTTATGATATCCAGTGGAACAACCACTTTACAATAGTGCATCTAACTCTTTTAAGGGGGGGGGGGTTAGAAGGATTACTTTATCCTATCCTAGGTATTCCTTAAAGAGGTGGGGTTTCAGGTGTCTCCGGAAGGTGGTGATTGACTCCGCTGACCTGGCGTCGTGAGGGAGTTTGTTCCACCATTGGGGTGCCAGAGCAGCGAACAGTTTTGACTGGGCTGAGCGGGAACTGTACTTCCTCAGAGGTAGGGAGGCGAGCAGGCCAGAGGTGGATGAACGCAGTGCCCTTGTTTGGGCGTAGGGCCTGATCAGAGCCTGAAGGTACGGAGGTGCCGTTCCCCTCACAGCTCCGTAGGCAAGCACCATGGTCTTGTAGCGGATGCGAGCTTCAACTGGAAGCCAGTGGAGAGAGCGGAGGAGCGGGGTGACGTGAGAGAACTTGGGAAAGTTGAACACCAGACGGGCTGCGGCGTTCTGGATGAGTTGTAGGGGTTTAATGGCACAGGCAGGGAGCCCAGCCAACAGCGAGTTGCAGTAATCCAGACGGGAGATGACAAGTGCCTGGATTAGGACCTGCGCCGCTTCCTGCGTGAGGCAGGGTCGTACTCTGCGAATGTTGTAGAGCATGAACCTACAGGAACGGGTCACCGCCTTGATGTTAGTTGAGAACGACAGGGTGTTGTCCAGGATCACGCCAAGGTTCTTAGCACTCTGGGAGGAGGACACAATGGAGTTGTCAACCGTGATGGCGAGATCATGGAACGGGCAGTCCTTCCCCGGGAGGAAGAGCAGCTCCGTCTTGCCGAGGTTCAGCTTGAGGTGGTGATCCGTCATCCACACTGATATGTCTGCCAGACATGCAGAGATGCGATTCACCACCTGGTTATCAGAGGGGGGAAAGGAGAAGATTAATTGTGTGTCGTCTGCATAGCAATGATAGGAGAGACCATGTGAGGATATGACAGAGCCAAGTGACTTGGTGTATAGCGAGAATAGGAGAGGGCCTAGAACAGAGCCCTGGGGGACACCAGTGGTGAGAGCACGTGGTGCGGAGACAGATTCTCGCCACGCCACCTGGTAGGAGCGACCTGTCAGGTAGGACGCAATCCAAGCGTGGGCCGCGCCGGAGATGCCCAGCTCGGAGAGGGTGGAGAGGAGGATCTGATGGTTCACAGTATCAAAGGCAGCCGATAGGTCTAGAAGGATGAGAGCAGAGGAGAGAGAGTTAGCTTTAGCAGTGCGGAGCGCCTCCGTGACACAGAGAAGAGCAGTCTCAGTTGAATGACTAGTCTTGAAACCTGACTGATTTGGATCAAGAAGGTCATTCTGAGAGAGATAGCAGGAGAGCTGGCCAAGGACGGCACGTTCAAGAGTTTTGGAGAGAAAAGAAAGAAGGGATACTGGTCTGTAGTTGTTGACATCGGAGGGATCGAGTGTAGGTTTTTTCAGAAGGGGTGCAACTCTCGCTCTCTTGAAGACGGAAGGGACGTAGCCAGCGGTCAAGGATGAGTTGATGAGCGAGGTGAGGTAAGGGAGAAGGTCTCCGGAAATGGTCTGGAGAAGAGAGGAGGGGATAGGGTCAAGCGGGCAGGTTGTTGGGCGGCCGGCCGTCACAAGACGCAAGATTTCATCTGGAGAGAGAGGGGAGAAAGAGGTCAAAGCACAGGGTAGGGCAGTGTGAGCAGAACCAGCGGTGTCGTTTGACTTAGCAAACGAGGATCGGATGTCGTCGACCTTCTTTTCAAAATGGTTGACGAAGTCATCAGCAGAGAGGGAGGAGGGGGGAGGAGGGGGAGGAGGATTCAGGAGGGAGGAGAAGGTGGCAAAGAGCTTCCTAGGGTTAGAGGCAGATGCTTGGAATTTAGAGTGGTAGAAATTGGCTTTAGCAGCAGAGACAGAAGAGGAGAATGTAGAGAGGAGGGAGTGAAAGGATGCCAGGTCCGCAGGGAGGCGAGTTTTCCTCCATTTCCGCTCGGCTGCCCGGAGCCCTGTTCTGTGAGCTCGCAATGAGTCGTCGAGCCACGGAGCAGGAGGGGAGGACCGAGCCGGCCTGGAGGATAGGGGACATAGAGAGTCAAAGGATGCAGAAAGGGAGGAGAGGAGGGTTGAGGAGGCAGAATCAGGAGATAGGTTGGAGAAGGTTTGAGCAGAGGGAAGAGATGATAGGATGGAAGAGGAGAGAGTAGCGGGGGAGAGAGAGCGAAGGTTGGGACGGCGCGATACCATCCGAGTAGGGGCAGTGTGGGAAGTGTTGGATGAGAGCGAGAGGGAAAAGGATACAAGGTAGTGGTCGGAGACTTGGAGGGGAGTTGCAATGAGATTAGTGGAAGAACAGCATCTAGTAAAGATGAGGTCAAGCGTATTGCCTGCCTTGTGAGTAGGGGGGGAAGGTGAGAGGGTGAGGTCAAAAGAGGAGAGGAGTGGAAAGAAGGAGGCAGAGAGGAATGAGTCAAAGGTAGACGTGGGGAGGTTAAAGTCACCCAGAACTGTGAGAGGTGAGCCATCCTCAGGAAAGGAACTTATCAGGGCGTCAAGCTCATTGATGAACTCTCCAAGGGAACCTGGAGGGCGATAAATGATAAGGATGTTAAGCTTGAAAGGGCTGGTAACTGTGACAGCATGGAATTCAAAGGAGGCGATAGACAGATGGGTCAGGGGAGAAAGAGAGAATGTCCACTTGGGAGAGATGAGGATCCCAGTGCCACCACCCCGCTGACCAGAAGCTCTCGGGGTGTGCGAGAACACGTGGGCAGACGAGGAGAGAGCAGTAGGAGTAGCAGTGTTATCAGTGGTAATCCATGTTTCCGTCAGTGCCAAGAAGTCGAGGGACTGGAGGGAAGCATAGGCTGAGATGAACTCTGCCTTGTTGGCCGCAGATCGGCAGTTCCAGAGGCTGCCTGAGACCTGGAACTCCACGTGGGTCGTGCGCGCTGGGACCACCAGGTTAGAGTAGCAGCGGCCACGCGGTGTGAAGCGTTTGTATGGTCTGTGCAGAGAGGAGAGAACAGGGATAGACAGACACATAGTTGACAGGCTACAGAAGAGGCTACGCTAATGCAAAGGAGATTGGAATGACAAGTGGACTACACGTCTCGAATGACTGAATGAATCCACGACAGAGCAGCTCTCACTAACTCTACTTACTATCATAAACAACGGGCTTTATGAGGTGTGCTTGTAATTTACATCTCCGCTGTTTAACAACCCTTACCCTCCTCTAGTGAGACTGTAGGCAGTGCCAACCATGACCATGCAAGACAACACAGGGTGGCAAAGTTAAACAAAGCTGTATTCCAGTAGAACATTACAGATTTTCATTTTGTAGAGAAGATTTTCCTCTGATATAGTTTTAGCTAGTTACAACAAGTCTTCTATTGCATCAGGAAACTCCTAAATTCACCTGATGGCAAACTAATGAATAATACAAATTCAGAGAGGAGCTGACAGCCTAGGAAGCTTGGATAAATGCTCAGTCATCTCTGCTGAGTTCAGGGGAGAAGTAGAGAGAGAATATTGTAGGCTAGATTTCATTCACCTCCAGCTCTGACTGGCGACTGAGCTCAATAGAAGCACTTTTTGCTGGCACCGTACTGCATTCAGACTGAGATGAACGGGGTTAGGCCAGGGAACTTTCCAGAAGTAGTATCATGGTGTACTTTGTCAGTATCATAACAGCAGTTATATTGCGAAATGCTCTCTCTCCTTTCTCTCTCTCTCTTTCTCCTTTCTATCTCTCTCTCTTTCTCCGTTCTCTCTCTCTCTCTCTCTCTCTCTCTCTCTCTCTCTCTCTCTCTCTCTCTCTCTCTCTCTCTCTCTCTCTCTCTCTCTCTCTCTCTCTCTCTCTCTCTCTCTCTCTCTCTCTCTCTCTCTCTCTCTCTCTCTCTCTCTCTCTCTCTCTCTCTCTCTCTCAATTCAATTTCAATTTCAATTTAAGGGGCTTTATTGGCATGGGAAACACATGTTTACATTGCCAAAGCAAATGAAATAGATAATAAACAAAAGTGAAATAAACAACACAACATTTACAGTAAAGATGACACTTACAAAAGTTCCAAAAGACATTTCAAATGTCATATTATGTCTATATACAGTGTGGTAATGATGTGCAAATAGTTAAACCCATCTCACTCTCCCCTCTCTCTCTCTCTCTCTCTCTCTCTCTCTCTCTCTCTCTCTCTCTCTCTCTCTCATGTGCAGAGACAGTGATCGCTTACTTCTCCCTTGCATACCCCTCTCTCCCTCAGAACACTGAGCTAATACAGTGGGCTTATGGGCTGATTGATTTCTGAGGAGCTATACGTCTTACATATGTAGTGCTGGTTGATAGAAACTCATAGTTAAACAGAGTAATCCATAGTTAGTGAATTGTAGGATGTATTATAGATTCTTTTTTGTAAATAACTAATGTAGGCTAAATGATATGAGGATAAAATAATAATTTAGATGTGCAGTATTCACTGTGCCTCTTTCAGTTCAGTATCTACAGCCGATTTGGACGAACCCAGTGGACATGTTCAGTTCATACAGAAGCAGAAACATCCCTTCACTGAGTGAGGATACATGAGCCCTACATAATCACCTTAAGAGCAATTAAGGGAAGTAGCCTATGTAACAGGTTCAAACTGAATAGAGCACTAATGCCACAGACGTGAATGTAGAGACGGGACAGGAGGAGAGGAGCCTAATTGAAATAATTGAAGAAGTAATTGTTAAAGGGCATTGATTTTTCTTAAGTTTGACCCTATTGACTCTTCTTACAATCTTCTAGATTAGACAATTGCGTGTTATAGGTCAGCCGCAGTTTTAGACGACTCCTGTCCTCGGGCGGCTCTTTACCACGTATTTATACTAGTTTATACTCATTAGGACTTGAAACCCATGGCACAGGATATCATTTGTCTCTCAAACTTGAAATCTAGCACTGCGAGCCAAAATGAGACCCTCATTTCGACACCTATTTCCTTTCAAGCAGAATATATGTATTTTTGGGGGGTGAATCATTTCTCAGCAGCATTGAAATGAAGTCTTCCACGAATTGTAAGCGTGCTCATAAATCAGGGTCAAACTTCACATCTTCTCCTTGATCACTTGAATCCTGAGGAGAATAAATAAGAACAGATTGCCAGTCATAATGAATAGCTCATCTGAAGCTGGGGATAAAAAGTAGAACGATCAGAATTTAGAGCTTTAGAATTGAGATGTCTTATTTCTTAAAAAGGTGAAGGCTCTTTTGTAGTTCAAACAATATGACTGTTTCATTTTAGATGGTTGAAGGAGGAACAAGGTGTCACAGGCTTTTACTGTACCTGTCTGCATGTTAGTTGAATTCACTTTTCATTTTTGACTGTTTTGTATATGTACTCATTTTACAATGATCACAGCCATATTAATGTATCAATCAACCAGCTTACCATCCAGTGCATGACACATCTGTGGGAAGTTCAGACCAGAGGACCTTGAGCCCTGTCCCTAAACCTATTCCCTAAGTCCTAGACTACTGTAGCTGAGCCCTGTCCCTAAACCTATTCCCTAAGTCCTAGACTACTGTAGCTGAGCCCTGTCCCTAAACCTATTCCCTAAGTCCTAGACTACTGTAGCTGAATCCTGTCCCTAAACCTATTCCCTAAGTCCTAGACTACTGTAGCTGAATCCTGTCCCTAAACCTATTCCCTAAGTCCTAGACTACTGTAGCTGAGCCCTGTCCCTAAACCTATTCCCTAAATCCTAGACTACTGTAGCTGAGCCCTGTCCCTAAACCTATTCCCTAAGTCCTAGACTACTGTAGCTGAGCCCTGTCCCTAAACCTATTCCCTAAGTCCTAGACTACTGTAGCTGAATCCTGTCCCTAAACCTATTCCCTAAGTCCTAGACTACTGTAGCTGAATCCTGTCCCTAAACCTATTCCCTAAGTCCTAGACTAATGTAGCTGAATCCTGTCCCTAAACCTATTCCCTAAGTCCTAGACTAATGTAGCTGAATCCTGTCCCTAAACCTATCCCCTAAGTCCTAGACTACTGTAGCTGAGCCCTGTCCCTAAACCTATCCCCTAAGTCCCAGACTACTGTAGCTGAGCCCTGTCCCTAAACCTATTCCCTAAGTCCTAGACTAATGTAGCTGAATCCTGTCCCTAAACCTATCCCCTAAGTCCCAGACTACTGTAGCTGAGCCCTGTCTCTAAACCTATTCCCTAAGTCCTAGACTACTGTAGCTGAATCCTGTCCTTGTCTCCTCTAGTCCACTGTCTCCTCCCCGGTCTCATTTTCTCGTCTCCTCTGTCTCCTCTTCTCTCCTCCTCTGTCTCCTCTTCTCTCCTCCCCTGTCTCCACCCCTGTCTCCTCTCCCTCTTCTCTTCCTCTCCTACCTCCTCTACCTCCCTCTCCTCTATCCTGTCTGTCCTGGCCTGCCCCTGTAATGGTGGTGTGTGGCTGACAGTGACTTTACATCCAAAATGAAAAACAGGCAGTTGGGCACGTCGTCAGGGAGTATGAACATGACCAAGAGCACAAGCATCGGTGGAGACATGTGCAACCTGGAGAAGACGGACGGCAGCCAATCGGACACGGGCGTGGGCATGGTAGGCGGGGACGAGGATAAGAAAAGACGCTCCAGTATTGGTGCCAAAATGGCGGCAGTGGTTGGCCTCTCGCGGAAAAGCAGGAGTACCTCTCAGCTCAGCCAAACAGGTAGGCGTGCCTGAGTCACTTGGGATATATATCCCTCTGTCCTTCCCTCTGTTCTCTGATGTACTGTACTACGACACTGTCTGTGTATCATGTCTTTCTGCCCCTCTCTCTTTCAATGAATGTCATATGATACCTCAGTTCTTTCCTTTTCCTCCAGTTTGCATATCTTTCTGTCTGCAGGAGTTCTGGATCCAGAGCTAGAAGGATGTCTAGGATGGCATGAATGTGTTTTATCCTCATCACTTCTCTCTTTCTCCTAGATGATGACATTCCTACTGTAGAGACATTTTCCTTCCTTTCTTGAAACCCTTTGTTATGATTATTTTTCTTTCCAGGAACAGAATTGTACAAGAAAACAACATGCAGACCATCGCAATGGATTGTTAATGATGTGTACGTGATGTTCAAATAATGGTTCCTTTTCTTGTTTTTCGATACTGTAGTTTTGCAGTTACATTTATGTTTAACATGGCAGAGAGGTGGCTTCAGTTACATATGTTCTTTTTCTGTTCTCAGTCATGTTTTCAAGATGCTATACTCTTAAGGGCCTCCGTATCATGTAGCACTCTGAGTCTATTCATAGACTGACTGGTGGAGACGCAGCCGGTGGGAGAGAAACATTTTACATTTGATTTCATTTGTGTCACAATGTTTGTCATGAATACTCGAAGGAGTACATCTTCTCATAGGTGTATCAGAACAGTATGAACTGATTATCATTGGATCGAGAGAGAGCGAGAGAAAGCAATAGAGAGCAAGAGAGAAAACGAGAGCGAGGGAGAGAGCGAGATAATGATGAAAACAGTCAAACCACCTAGCAAAGTGAGGCTAGAGGGTAACACATTGTCGTAGCCTCTCATTTAAAAAACGAGGCCAATTGAATGTACTCCGTCTGAAGGAAAGGACTGGTAAAGATCATTATTGCAGTGATTTACACCAATGGATGACCTGAAAATGTCAATCATCATAAGTTATTTTCATAACACGTTCCTCAGTTAATATCACACAAAGCAAAGCCCATGATCATAATGTTGGTTCTTTTTACATGGACTTCTATTGTTATTTTGACAGAGTGGAACTTGAATGCAACAATAAAAAGTGCTGCAGACAGGTGGGTGGATGGGTGGGTTGTTTTGGTCACGAGTTGTCCCTGATTGAGGTCTGGTCCATCTGTAGGAAGGTCAGCTTCAATCATACCCAAGGTCCTGAGAGCTGATGCTCTGCTGTCTCAAGGAGTGTTCACACCTTAAATTGCCTTTTTTGTCATCAAAGCCAGTGTCCCAAATTGCGCCCTATTCACTATATGCTGGTCAAAAGTAGTGCACGATGGAGGGAGTAGGGTGCCATTTGGGACACAGCCCAGGTCTGGGATGATTATGGTCAATGATCACTCCTCCCTTCTTCATCAATCGTGTCCACTGAGGGTTGAACGTAAAGGGAGGTGGGGAATGAGTGTGTGTGTGTGTGTGTGTATGTGTGCGTTACTCACGTGGCGATGCCTTACCCCTCCAACCCATGATTTGACAGGCACACGACATGGGCCCCAGTCTTCTCTCTTTGTAGTTTTAATCATTCCTACTGATTGCCCCGCAGCGCATCATTCTGTCATGGTTGCACCACAGCCCTGTCAGTAAAACCTCTCTCCTCCTTCGCCCCTTTTTGACTCGTGACTGAAGTGAGCTTCTGAAGTTCTTTGAGTGACTGATTTTGTCAAAATATGGACAATATCCCTGATAGGGTCTCTAGATAGCACATCGTCATGTCTTTATCTGTACACTTGTCTCTTCTCATTTCTAACCCCATCCATGATGTGGTTGTATAATAAATGAGTTGGCTATAGTGTCTCAATGGTTATTTCACAAAAGGCAAGTGCACAACTTCTCTGGAAATTAATGAGCACCTGCAAAAGTTATATTTGTATTTCTATCAAAAATAATATTATATAAAAACATAAAAGCAACATGCAACAATTTCAACGATTTTACTGAGTTACAGTTCATATAAGGAAATCAGTCAATTGAAATAAATTAATGAGGCCCTAATCTATGGATTCCATATGACTGGGCAGGGGCACAGCCATGGGTGGGCCTGGGAGGGCATAGTACCACCCATTTCAGAGCCAGGCCCACCTACTGGGGAGCCAGGCCCAGCCATTCAGAATTAGTTCCATACAAAATAACTTTATTACAGTCAGAAATACTCCTCAGTTTCATCAGCTGTCCTGGTCGTAGGTGAAGAAGCCAGATGTGGAGGTCCAGGGCTGGCGTGGTTACACGGTTACACGTGGTCTGCGGTTGTGAGGCCGAGTGGACGTACTGCCAAATTCTCTAAAACAACGTTGGCTTATGGTAGAGAAATTAACATTAAATTCTCTGGCAACAGCTCTGGTGGACATTCCTGCAGTCAGCATTGCCAATTGCACGCTCCCTCAAAACTTGAGACATCTGTGGCATTGTGTTGTGTGACAAAACTGTACATTTTAGAGTGCCCAGCAAAAGGTGCACCTGTATACTGATCATGCTGTTTAATCAGCTTCTTGATATGCCACACCTGTCAGGTGGATGGATTATCTTGGCAAAGGAGAATTGCTCACTAACAGGGATGGAAACAAATTTGTGCACAAAATTTGAGAGAAATAAGCTTTTACTATTTTTTATTTCAGCTCACTTTACATGTTGCATTTATGTTTTTGTTCAGTATATATATACAGTTGAAATCGGAAGTTTACATACACCTTAGCCAAATACATTTAAACTCAGTTTTTCACAATTCCTGACATTTAATCCTTGTAAAAATCCCCTGTCTTAGGTCAGTTAGGATAACCACTTTATTTTAAGAATGTGAAATGTCAGAATAATAGTAGAGGGAATGATTTATTTCAGCTTTAATTTCTTTCATCACATTCCTAGTGGGTAAGAAGTTTACATACACTCAATTAGTATTTGGCAGCATTGCCTTTAAATTGTTTAACTTGGGTAAACGTTTCGGGTAGCCTTCCACAAGCTTCCCACAATAAATTGGTGAATTTTGGCCCATTACTCCTGACAGAGCTGGTGTAACCGAGTCAGGTTTGTAGGTCTCCTTGCTCACACACGCTTTTTCAGTTCTGCCCACAAATTTTCAATGGGATTGAGGTCAGGGCTTTGTGATGGCCACTCCAATACCTTGACTTTGTTGTCCTTAAGCCATTTTGCCACAACTTTGGAAGTATGCTTGGGGTCATTGTCCATTTGGAAGACCCATTTGCGACCAAGCTCTAACTTCCGGACTGATGTCTTGAGATGTTGCTTCAATATATCCACATAATTTTCCTACCTCATGATGCCATCTATTTTGTGAAGTGCACCAGTCCCTCCTGCAGCAAAGCACCCCACAACATGATGCTGCCACCCACATGCTTCACGGATGGGATGGTGTTCTTTGGCTTGCAAGCATCCCCCTTTCTCCTCCAAACATAACGATGGTCATTATGGCCAAACAGTTCTATTTTTGTTTCATCAGACCAGAGGACATTTCTCCAAAAAGTACGATCTTTGTCCCCATGTGCAGTTGCAAACCGGAGTCTGGCTTTTTTTATGGCGGTTTTGGAGCAGAGGCTTCTTCCTTGCTGAGCGGCCTTTCAGGTTATGTCGACATAGGACTCGTTTTACTGTGGATATAGATACTTTTGTACCTGTTTCCTCCAGCATCTTGACAAGGTCCTTTGCTGTTGTTCTGGGATTGATTTGCACTTTTCACACCAAAGTACGTTCATCTTTAGGTGACAGAACGCGTCTCCTTCCTGAGCGGTATGACGGCTGCGTGGTCCCATGGCGTACTATTGTTTGTACAGATGAACGTGGTACCTTCAGGTGTTTGGAAATTGCTTCCAAGGATGAACCAGACCTGGGGAGGTCTACAATTCTTTTCTGATTTTTGGCTGATTTGTTTTAATTTTCCCATGATGTCAAGCAAAGAGGCACTGAGTTTGAAGGTAGGCCTTGAAATACATCCACAGATACACCTCCAATTGACTCAAATTATGTCACTTAGCCTATCAGAAGCTTCTAAAGCCATGACATCATTTTCTAGAATTTTCCAAGCTGTTTAAAGGCACAGTCAACGTCGTGTATGTTAACTTCTGACCCACTGGAATTGTGTACAGTGATTATAAGTGAAATAATCTGTCTGTTAACAATTGTTGGAAAAATGACTTGTCATGCACAAAGTAGATGTCCTAACCGACTTGCCAAAACTATAGTTTGTTGACAAGAAATGTGTGTAATTGTTTAAAAACAAGTTTTAATGACTCCAACCTAAGTGTATGTAAACTTCTGACTTCAACTGTGTGTGTGTATATATATATATATATATTGTCATGTTTTCCTACAAGTCAGGCAGGCCTGTCCATGTCAAGATTTTGCTGAAAAATACACACACACACACACACACACACACACACACACACACACACACACACACACACACACACACACACACACACACACACACACACACACACACACACACACACACACACACACACACACACACACACACACACACACACACACATCCCCTTTCAGCTCGAATCTTAAGAGCATATCAATATTTCACTCAATGCTTTTAGGTGCATCAGCGTGAGTGTGTCCATCTGTCAAATCTTTGTCTTGGTTCTGAACCAACCAATGGATTGAGATTCTGCCATGTGGTCCCCCTGCGATGCACGCGATGCACGCTCTCTCTTTGGCCTACTTTGTTGTTGCTTTACCCAGAGGCACTGGCCGCCGACTTGAGGGGCGCATTCAAAGGATGGAAGCCATGTGGAAGGGATAGGAGCAGTTTGGCCTCACAGAGGTGTGTCTGACTGACACAGACGTACAGAGGTTGTTCCCAAGTGGGCATCAAGAGGTCACGTGCAAACATACACACACACACACATTCTTTAATCTAAGACGATGGTATTTGTTCTTACTTAAAATAGCTCCGTGTAACAGATATAAAGTACTCACGTGTTGATTTTTGGATATTTCTGCTGAAGGGACTGTCTTACTGTACCAGGCATGTAATGTATTAACCTTGTTATTCGCTATTCTGCCGTGTTAATTCAAGGTTACCGTAAGGTTGAGGTATCATAAGATTGAGGTATCATATCATATGAACATATTGGTGTAATTCATCTTGTTGTGATAGCTTCTTCATAGGGCTGAGGTTTTTCTCTGTGTGTGTATGTGCGTGCGCTTGTGTGTGTGTGCGTGCGCTTGTGTGTGTGTACATATGTGGGCATGTGTGCGTGTATGTGTCAGCATGGCGTTACTCATGACCAAGCTGAAACACAGAGTTGATTTATAACGTTCGATTGTTTCACACCTCGTTCAGCAGTCTCGTAATTACCCTCTAGCCTCGGGAGAGAAGACTCTAAATCCCTATACATGCTCCTCCCCAAATCTGCCTCAGCAAAAAAAAAAACACTTTAGTGCCTCAAATTCTGCAAGCCATTGGAAAATTGTTGCTGTGTCTATTGCCTTATGCAGTGTTTCAAATGTACCGATGTTGTAACTAATAAAATGTGATGTGTTGAAATAGGACAGGTAGGGTAATAAACATGATGTCCTAAACTTCCCCAATCTGTCATATTTACTATCTCAGCATCTTTCTAGGCAACGTGCTGATAAAGATAGTGTCGGCAGTTACAGAACTGCATTGCCGTCTTGTGATCTCAACGACACTTGATTAATATGCATTCTGGCCCAGAAACATCTGCATGTTGCTATTGTACTTTCTTCAGGTCATGTGTGAGAGCAAAATTGAAAGATTATGTTATAATGCTGTAATTGCATCAACTGGTTGTTTTATGCAACAGAATAGAGGGTTCGTATAACTCTATTGTGTCTGTGTGAACTGAAAGTGGGCCTCTGGGAGATTTAACACTGACAGGATATTTACGATGTCTTTGGGTGATACCGCATTCCAGAGCATGAGTTAATGTTTCTGTACTGGGGTACCAGGGGGAGATGGCTCCAATATAGATTTGCGGTGCCAGGCCCTGGTCTCTACACAATGAGGACAGTTTTTACAGCAGATGCTGTCAGCTATGAATTATAAGTATCTTTCATACAAATCTTAACCTTGTTACCCATTCCATACATATGTTGTTTGTCATGTAGACTGAAGGAGGATGGACTTTGCTATAAAATGCAGTGGCTCAAACCAGCTGGTTGAGTTCTCAGTGATCACCTCCAGAGGTGATTACCGACCAGCTCCATTACTGCACTAATTAAATAATAAAGTTTGATTGTTTTGAAGAAATCTAAAAGTCTCTCCTTTTGATTACAATAATTCCACCACACAGGTCAGACTGTAAGACATGTATGATTGACCTAGTGCTTATTGTCTTGCAGCACAAATAGTGAGTATTGTCCCAAGCCCTCCCTGGGTTGTCTCTCTGTGCTGTTCTGTTAACACTCTGAGTCCTGATAAAGTCTGTCTGGGAAGTAGCAGAGCCTTTCTCCAGTCTGAACTTACTGATTGCTCACTTGGTGTTCAGGCAGAGCTGCCATGCCGGAGATGTTATATCTCATTCTGTTGGAAAAGCATTAGAGAGAAAGAGACACACAGATGTAGTCCAATATGCATTGTGTACATACCAGCCTCACCACTTATAGATTGGAACGTAGATATGGTGTTCTACTGTCCCTCAACTAAGTGTCTGTTCTAGGCTGTAAAATAGCTGAACTTTGAGCTTCTAGAGTCCAGAGGAGGGTAATTAATCATCTCCTAATCTGGGCTACAGTCTCTCACGCATGCACACATGCACACACGCGCGCGCACACACAAACACACACAAACACCACCCCCTTTTAGAGCTGGTTCCTAATTCATCTCAGAGGAGGCCAGACACATAGTGTTGGATGATGCATGGAGCACCACTGCTCCCAGGTAGCCTACACTACACTGAGGCTGCCGCTATAACGACTGCTGCTATAACGACTGCTGCTATAACGACTGCCGCTATAACGACTGCGCCGATAACGACTGCTCTGATAATGACTGCTGCTATAACGACTGCTGCTATAACGACTGGTCTGATAACGACTGCTGCTATAACGACTGCCGCTTTAGCGACTGCTGCTATAACGACTGCTGCTATAACGACTGCTATAACGCTACCTCATGCTCTCTTTGTCCCCCCTCTCTCCCTTTCTCTCCCTCTCTCTCTCTCTCATCAGAAATGTGGGGCACTGGTTAGTACTGAATTATCTGTAGGACGGTACATCTGCAATGACCTAGCTGGAGTTTATATCCACTCTGAAACTTTTCACTTTTTCTAATCACACTTGACAATTTCATTGTGAATTGTGGACTGATTTCTGATGTAGTTCACAGACACTGACTGGAGAATGCATTTTTTTCCAGTTAGAGAGGGGCTTGTCAAGCAATGAGGAAAGAACCACAGTGACAACTTTTACTAGCCCAAGGAGACAGAGCAATTTGAGTCAAACTTTTACTTTTATGGCACTGGACTTAAAGGAAAGATTCACCCATTTTGAATGTTGTATCGTATTTGTGCATCTCTGAGTGATCCCGGGGTCATTGAATGTTTTCATGTCATGTGATGCAAAACGCGTCATACCGGCTGTATTTCTGCCTGCTTGAACGGTGAATATTTCGGATATATGAAAACATGAAATGACCCCAGGAATCGATAGAACATCAGTCAGAGATGCACAAATACAATATATGATTCAAAATGGGTGAATCTTTCCTTTAACTTGTCTTATATGTTAACTCTATCTTATTCTCATCGTTCTGAATCTGTAGTTTTGCATTTCTACAAAGAATTTCTTCAAAGAAAGGTTTGTATTAGGATCAATGTTGATGTACCGAACATCTTTCAGAGTGATTATTCACAAGGCAGTGATTGTCTTATTGATATTATTTTTGAATGAATAACTTAATGTTGTCTAATGGCACATGGTACAACAGATGCTTCATGTGCTTTGCGTTGTCCATGATGTTAACCAATGTCCTTGTTTTGCCTTTTTTTGTCACAAATACATGATGCCTTTTGTTTTGAATTCAATAAAAACCAAGTTAGACACGATAGTGTAGCAATAGTACCGCTTGCTATGCGGTAGCAGAGAGAACCGTCTATGACTAGGGTGGCTGGAGTCTTTGTCCATTTTTAGGGCCTTCCTCTGACACCGCCTGGTATCGAGGTCCTGGATGGCAGGAAGCTTTGCCCCAGTGATGTACTGGGTCGTACGCACTACCTCCTCTCCTGAGGTGGAATAGGCATTGTTGTGCCCTCTTCACGACTGTCTTGGTGTGTTTGGACCATGACAGTTTGTTGGTGATGTGGACAACCTGCTCCACTACAGCCCTGTCGATGAGAATGGGGGCGTGCTCGGCCCTCCTTTTCCTGTAGTCTACGATCATCTCCTTTGTCTTGATCACGTTGAGGGAGAAGTTATTATCCTGGCACCACATTGCCAGGTCTCTGACCTCCTCCCTATAGGCTGTCTCATCGTTGTCGGTGATCAGGCCTACCACTGTTGTGTCGTATGAAAACTTAATGATGGTGTTGGAGTCATGCTTGGCCATGCAGTCATGGGTGAACAGGGAGTACAGGAGGGGACTAAGTACACACCCCTAAGGGGCCCCAGTGTTAAGGATCAGCGTGGCAGATGTGTTGTTACCTACCCTTACCACCTGGGGGCGGCCCGTCAGGAAGTCCAGGATCCAGTTGCAGAGGGAGGTGTTTAGTCCCAGGGTCCTTAGCTTAGTGATGAACTTTGAGGGCACTATGGTGTTGAATGCCGAGCTGTAGTCAATGAATAGCATTCTCATGTAGGTTTTCCTTTTGTCCAGGTGTGAAAGGGCAGTGTGGAGTGCAATAGAGACTGCGTCATCTGTGCATCTGTTGGGGCGGTATGCAAATTGGAGTTGGTCTAGGGTTTCTGGGATGATGGTGTTGATGTGAGCCATGACCAGCCTTTCAAATCACTTCATGACTACAGACGTGAGTGCTACGGGTCGGTAGTCATTTAGGCAGGTTACCTTGGTGTTCTTGGGCACAGGGACTATGGTGGTCTGCTTAAAACATGTTGGTATTACAGACTCGGTCAGGGAGAGGTTGAACATGTCAGTGAAGACACTTGCCAGTTGGTCCGTGCATGCTTTTTATTGTTTTATTTTACCTTTATTTACCCAGTTAAAACTTCTCACGAGTCACCAACCCTGATCCGGTAGCACCCCCCACCCCCCACCCCACTGAGTAGCATAGCTAGCATAGCGTCACAAGTAACTTGTAGCATCTAAATATCATTAAATCACAAGTCTAAGACACCAGATGAAAGATACAGGTCTTGTGAATAAAGCCACCATTTCAGATTTTTAAAATGTTTTACAGGGAAGACACAATATGTAAATCTATTAGCTAACCACGTTAGCAAAGGACACGATATTTTTACTCCCAACAGCTTTTTCCTGCGTCAGTAGCTATCACTAATTTGACTAAATAAAAATATATATAGCCACTAACCAAGAAACAACTTCATAAGATGACAGTCTGATAACATATTTATGGTATAGCATAGTTTTTTTTTTGAAAAATGTGCATTTTTCAGGTATAAATCACAGTTCTACATTGCAGCTGCAATCTGAAATAGTGCTGACCCAGCAAGAACAATTACAGAGACCAACGTCATATAACGAATTACTCATCTTAAAACATTTCAGAAAAATACACAGCGTACAGATATTGAAAGCCCAACATCTGGTGAATCCAAACAATATTTCAGATTTATGAAATGTTTTATAACGAAAACAAAATGTAGCGCTAAATTAGCATAGCTATACCAGGCAGATTCGGCTAGGCGCCCACGGCCAGTTCACATGCACAACAGATATGATATAACATCGTAAATTGGGTCTTACTATGGCTGATCTTTCATCAGAATGTTGATCAAAGTGTCCTTTGTCAAGATGAGTCGTTGGTTCCGTTCAGAATTGTTCCTTTCCCACTCCATTTAGCACAGGTACCGGTCGAGTGGCACGGATCTCTCAATTCAGACAACGGAACACCACAAAACTCCCGAAAAAATTCAAATAATCTGATTAAACTATATTGAAAAAACATACATTACGATGATCTGGTCACATGTATCAAACAAACTTCGAGACGGAGATAGTTTTCATCCATAACGCCAGCAAAACAGTACACAATCGCAGCTCCAACTCGTGCGAATCAGAAAACAGGAAGTTGTCGGTCACGCCAAAGAAATAGGTCTTATTTCACGTCAGTACCAGATAAACAAAGAATTTCTCCTCTGACGTCCTCTTGACACCCAGAGGAAGGCCAATGAGGTGTGTTTCGGGTCATAGGGGGCACGACCATATATAGGCAGAGCGTTGAAGCTGGCATACACATCTTGCTTTTTTCTTCTTGGTCATGGAAAGTGCTGTCAAATGACTTCTGTATCACTCAGAGACAAAATTGAAACGGTTTTAGAAACTAGAGATTGTTTTCTTTCCAATGGTATTATTTATATGCATATAGTAAGAGCAATAATTGAATAAGAGGCAGTTTAATCTGTAGAGCAAATTATGCTAATGGGAAAATAGCACCCCCTGTATTCTCAAGAAGTTAAGAAAAAAAATCAAATTTTCAATGATGGCCTAGGAACAGAGTCGGTTAACTGCCTTGTTCAGGGGCAGAACTACAGATTTTTAACTTGTCAGCTCAGGGATTCGATCTTGCAACCTTCCGGTTACTAGTCCAACGCTCTAACCACTAGGCTACCTGCTGCTTTGTGTACGCGTCCTGGTAATCCACCTGGTCACCTCGCTGACCAAGACCCTTCTCCCCCGATTGCTCAGTTTGGCCGGTCAGCCATCTCTAGGAAGGGTCTTGGTGGTTCCAAACTTGTTCCATTTAAGAATGATGGAGGCCACTGTGTTCTTGGGGACATTCAATGCTGCAGACATTTTTTGGTACCCTTCCCTAGATCTGTGCCTCGACACAATCCTGTCTTGAAGCTCTACGGACAATTCCTTCGACCTCATGGCTTGGTTTTTGCTCTGACATGCACTGTCAATTGTGGGACTTTATTTAGTAAGGTTTTCCCCAGTTGCCTCACTCTGTGTGGTCTTTTTCGGTTTCTTTCTGCTGTTGACTGTGTTGCCATTCGTTAATAGGTCACCTCGTTACAACATCCAGGTTACCTTTATAGTGCACGACTTTTCACCAGGGCCCATAGCTCTGGTCAAAACTACTGCACTACATAGGGAATAGGGTGCCACTGAATCATAGAAAAGGGATGATCCATCCATCAAGCAGCTTTTCCATTGCCCAATCAGCTTACATAACATAACACTGTTGTTTTTTGGTAAACGTCTCATCCACTGACTGTTAGTCTGTCAGCTTGGAACGTGACTCACCTCACGCCCCTTCCCCTAGCATATGGCTCCCGTGTCACCAAGTCAGCTCCTCTCCGACCACAGACAGGCATTCAACACAGCTGTGCTAAACATATACTTCCCCTATCACTCACTCACTCACCACGGTTTTAACCATTACTAAAGATATGTTCTGTTTCTGTTCTCGTCTGCTTGACTGTCCTCCCACTCTGTGTTCCAATGTGTAATAATACTGTTTTTCAATGAGGAAGAGCTATGAGCAATCTGTCAAAATGTATTATTTGATGTCTATATCCTCTTAGTCACCAACAGTTGGGTTTTTGAATGCCCTATTCGTTCTGGGAAGTGTTCCTGTTTTCTTTTGAACTAGTATTTTGTTTAATGATGACATATCCATGATATTGCCTTTACAGGCCACATGTCACTCAAACAAAACAGTTTGTTTTCATTGGTATGATGTATGATATTCTGCATCATAACACTACTGATGCATATGTATACTGTATGAGGGAGTGGAACGTGAAACGTGATTGCAAGTTGTATTATAGATGATTATCTTGACTCTGAAAGCCATCCCATGGCTGTCATAATATCTCTCTCTCATTCTCTCACTTTCACTCTCATTCTCTCGCCTTCTCTCTCTCTCACCATCTCTCCCTCTCTGTCTGTCAGTGTATTCACACCACTGAGGACAGGTAGTCACTGTGCTGCTGCTGTCTCTATACAGCTCAGTGTGTTCCTACTTCACCTTACCTTGTGTGTCCACCTCCACACACGTCACACTTTCCTCACAAACTGATCAAGGTGTGAACTACATACTGTAAGCTCTGTGTGTGTGCGTGCGTAACGGGTGGTTTGTTGAAAACACTTGTGTGACCTTGCCTGAGACCTGAAGGATTACATTGGTTCCTGGAAACAACGTGTAGGGCTAATGTGTGTTATTGACTAGGGCTCAATGTCAGTCTTAATGTAGCTTTGACAAGTATCCAAACCATAAATCTCTTTTACACTCTCTTCTTCCCAGAAATATGCCTCTTTTGGTTTCCTTGGCGTCAGTGGACATTCCATCCTGTAGTTCCTCTGACTGTTACTGTAAAATTTGCCTGACTGACCTCTGTGAAATGTGTCGTGGTAATTTCCTGTATTACTAAATGATGAGAAAGGAAACCACACACAAGTCAGTTATATATTTAAAGTCCATCTTTAATTATATGAGCTTCACCATAGCCCTTTGACTCTCAGATCAATTCAGTGTCTATAAATGAATTCTCTGAGAGTCCTTACAAAAAAATACTTAGTATCTAGTATATAGCCAAGATAAGACAACTCACATGACGAACCACAGATCTTAGGAACTTCACAAAGGGCCTTTTACTTGAAAGAGGAGTATCCCATAGCCAGATAGCATTAGCTATAAATTATCGTTCAGTTTGGTCTCTTAGACGAGGTTCTACTTCTCGTTCTTGGTACTTCATATTACCAAAACATTACCTCATCCAATGGCATATATCAATTGTCAATTCTAGGTACTCCCATCTCAAATACACTCCCTCCTGGACAAGCTCACGGAGGGGAGTGAGCCTCTAGGTCATATACTATGAAAGATAAGTTCAACATCAGAGGGGACATACAATGGTTCCAGACACTGCCATACTCCTCCCCCCAATGGGAAAAGGAGGGAATGACTGGAGTACAGACATAGTGGAGCCCTTCACATGGTGTCACAGATATATTCATTATGAAGACAATGTTCAAACCTGACTTCTCCCTTTCTGATATTCTGCATATTACCAGACATGTAAAAGACAAGCCTGACCTCTCCCCTCTCTGGGCCCCAAGTGACTTTTCCCTAGAGGAGAAAGGAAAATGCAACTGCCAACAGTATAGTCCAAAAGAAGACATTCTAATGACAAGTATAAAGTAAATAAAACATCTTATTCCTCTATGTTACCTAACTAATTCTGATTCAGCTACGACAAATGGAATGAGCTGTTGGATCAAACTGAGATACTGATGCCTTTCATCTCCATACCTTGGCTTCCCCCCCACCCTATATGTATGTCATGTGATCTAATCTGATGTGATTTGAAACAATACAAAACAATACAATATGATATTATACAATATGACATAATATCATTATGATTAGTCTTCAAATCCGTTCTCCTTTATGAAGCTAATTGTGGTTTCCGTTTGTGGTCACCAGGATGACCTGAATCAGTCCTGTAGTGTTGGTGTGGCAGATGGCAGGTAGCTCTCAGAGCCAGGAGCTGGAGGAAAGCTTCCCCACCGCCAGGGCTGCTGTGTGTGTTTGTGTGTGTGTATGACTGTATTGTATCAGTTGCCATTATAGCCCTAGCTGTATGGTCTGAGGGCTGCTGTTGTGCTGGTCTGTATGACGGTGGTGGACTGGGCATTAGAGAGAGAGGAAACAGAGGGAACAGGACAGATCCATTAGGCTGTGTTTACACTCTGCAGGCTGGCTGGTTCTGTTTCTCTGTCTAACGCTTGGTCTCACCCTGCTCCATCAATCACACACGTTTTCTTCCCCAAAGACCAACCAGTCTTTGATGTCTTTATGTTGCTGCTCACCACCCGCGTCACTTCAGGGTTATTATGTTGCTGCTCACCACCCGTGTCACTTCAGGGTTATTATGTTGCTGCTCACCACCCGCGTCACTTCAGGGTTATTATGTTGCTGCTCACCACCCGCGTCACTTCAGGGTGATTATGTTGCTGCTCACCACCCGCGTCACTTCAGGGTTATTATGTTGCTGCTCACCACCCGCGTCACTTCAGGGTGATTATGTTGCTGCTCACCACCCGCGTCACTTCAGGGTTATTATGTTGCTGCTCACCACCCGCGTCACTTCAGGGTGATTATGTTGCTGCTCACCACCCGCGTCACTTCAGGGTTATTATGTTGCTGCTCACCACCCGCGTCACTTCAGGGTGATTATGTTGCTGCTCACCACCCACGTCACTTCAGGGTTATTATGTTGCTGCTCACCACCCGCGTCACTTCAGGGTGATTATGTTGCTGCTCACCACCCGCGTCACTTCAGGGTGATTATGTTGCTGCTCACCACCCGCGTCACTTCAGGGTGATTATGCCCCGGCCTTGGTGTTATCATCTGATGAGTAGCGTTCTTGGGATTCCCGTTGTGTGAGGTGCTATTATTTTCCAGACTATCTGTCGTCTTTTTGCTGTTTTGATCGTAATAAAACACATCTCTGTCTGTGAAGCAATGACTAATACATCTTAAAAACTATTGTACACGTTGTTGGGAAAGAGTCAAAGATGTTGAGGTGGTCATTGCTGTACAGTCTTATAAGGTAGAAGGTCTATGGATATCCAGACCACGGTCAGAATGCATATTGAAAGTATTTGAAAGTATTTCACATATGTTCTGTATTTGACCCAAGTCTGTGGGCATCTACTTTAGGCCTTAGGATAGTGTTGGACAGAGAACTGATTACAGAAATGAAGATAATGTAAAGCACAGTTCATTTCTTCACCAGCTGTCATATAAAAGAGTTGAAATGACCTTCTATGCTTTATACTAATGGCCGACTTTTAACTTGCTGCATTAATTAATATGAATTACTTCAATACAGAGAGACCTTTTCTTACTCATGTGCAGTGTATTTCACAATTAATGAGATTTCAGCACCTGGCTTTCATTTATTTACTTTTTGTCCTCTGAAAGGAGTGTGAAGTGCACTCTATTTGTGGATACCAGATCTACACAGACAGACATGTGGGAAATAAACCAGCTGGCTATGTAATCAACCTTATTTTCTTCAGATGAGTCTGTGTATTGTATTCAACACCTTGGTCATTGGTCTTTACGTCGTCTCTTGGGACTGGTCCTTGGTTGGGTGGAAGGTGGAGGGTTGGCTACACCAAAGGTGCTAATGGTGTGGCACACGGTGTGGCACAAACAACGGTGTGGCACACTAATGGTGTGGCACACTGCACCTGCACAACGTGTTGTTTTCGTTGAACGCCAATCACAGTCACGTGGTCAGTGAGACACGTACCATTCCCCTTCCCAGAACGTCTGGACCATTCCTCTGAATCTTTCACACCCTTGTTTTACAGTAGCTCTGGGTTGTTATGGTAATGTTGCATGTACGTTGCTAGGTAAAGACAAATATCAAAGCCGTGTGTCTATATACTCTAGATATTCTTCCACACTAAGACCTTGTTTGTGGGTTACTTATAATGTTTATTTATCAGCTCCAATCTGATGCATCTCTTACAATCTGCCACTCAGGTGAATATTTTCCATTTAGACAAGTCCGACCTGTCATAATCCCCACACCAACCGCATGGTTGAAGGATTCTTCACAGGGAAGAATAAGTGTCCTCAGAGGGATCGTCTGATGTGCTGTAGTAATCTACCTCTCTGCAAGTCCTTTACTCTTTGAAACATATACAATGTAGTTGGTTATTCTTCGCTCTATAGAACTAGTGGAACAGGGGTCAGGGGTCAGCCAAGCATTCAGTAGAGTACTAGAGCTCTGAGACCAACAGAACACATCACCCTCTGCCATGTCAAGTGACAAGGCTATTTAACAAAACTGCACTTATTGCTATCTTCTGTCTTCTTCCTGTAGTGATGAGTGTGTCACACTCTGGAATGAATAGTCCAGCAATATAAAGATGCACGTACTTTTGGCTTGTTCGTGCAACCTCACTCATTATAATGATCCAATAATTATTGGTGCCACTCCAAAACATTAAGCCTCTGGCTCTCACAGCCGGATCACCTACCTCAAAGTTAATGGTGTGTGTCTGATGGTTGTGATACGTAGGAGGAGGTGTTAGCAGGATCCCCATTAATACACAATGAGTTGTATTCTGATTTTAGTGCACTTAAAAATGTAAATGTCTCCCATTAAGAACAATTCAGGATTTACACGAAAGTCAAAAGTTTAGTACGCATATCTCAACTTTCACTCTGGTCGTATCATTGTCATATTCCAGACTGCTACAGTCAGATGACGCATTAAAATGACCCAGCTGGTTCAGACGGTGTTCTTCTCTTCTGTCTAATTTTCTTTACTTGTTCATCTGACCTAGATGAGAACATGTCATTCAATGGACAAAAGGGGAAATTGGGCGATTTTGTTTGGTGGAAATAGGTTGCAGTGTTTTTCTTAGTCAGGACTTTTATTCCCAGTGAGGGACTGTAGCCCAGACGTATGCTATATTTAAAGGAGAGCAGCTCACTGCTTGTATCAGTAATTGGCCAGTACTGTGTCTATTCTGCCAGTTTCTCTGAGAAAAAGCACAGCAGTTGGTTTTCTGACAAGATAGTTAAAACAGCACAATTTAGCTGTCTGTTGTTTCAGTGCTAACCTGCCTCTACAGACACTTTGTCTCTCTCTTCACCAAGCCTGATGTCCTAGATTGTAATGGCATGTGGGAGAGATGCCCTATATTCCAATCTAATTTTACTGTGCTCAGAAACTTTGTAAAGGGTCTTAGGAACCACCTGTGAGATCTGGACTGAAGTGGTTCTGGATGGATGGTCCAAGCTGATCCAAACTGGTCCAAGCACACACTCCCAGTACTGAAGTGAGCTGTTTAGAGGATGTCTGTTGCCTCAGGTTGAAGAGAGAGATGCCAGAGATGGCAATAATGAACTCTGCAGTGTTTATGGCGACTAATTCAAACAGTCCATGATGAAGCTTAGGTGCTTGAAATTATGTTGAAGGAAGTGATGTCTCAAAGACAAGAATTCGGTTGATAGCCATTTTGTGAGATTGTCTCACAAATGACAATTATTTAACAGACGGTAAATTTGAACTAGCTCTGGTGAATTCTCCTTCGATAACGGCAATAATTTCAGCGCCGCTGTACTGATGATGCATGGGAATTTAAACAGAGAGTGGGATAGCTGGCTACATGGGGTTTGCTGCAATCTTTGGTGGAAAAACACTGAAGAGAACTGCGTTGCTGGGGACCGTGGGGGTGGGAGGGGGATGGAGATCTATCACGTGAACTGTGAGTGACCGGCATGTGGCTAACACCCCCCCCCCCCCCCCGTGGAATAGCTGTTCAGGGTTGTTTATGCCCCTAATGGCAGGCTGTCACAGGGACCTCTGTGTTTGTGCATGCGTGTGTGTGTGTGTGTGTGTGTGTGTGTGTGTGTGTGTGTGTGTGTGTGTGTGTGTGTGTGTGTGTGTGTGTGTGTGTGTGTGTGTGTGTGTGTGTGTGTGTGTGTGTGTGTGTGTGTGTGTGTGTGTGTGTGTGTGTGTGCGTGCGTGTGAGAGAGGAGCCAGTGAGGTTCAGTGAGTCGTATCTCTGGGTAGAGCGCCTTTGCCTGGAGCGGCAGCCGAGGTGCGCCTGAGCAGTGAGCCCTCTGATTGGCTGAGGAGGATGCAGCTTGCCCACCCTCTTCTTTTCCCAATTGCGTTAGAAGAGGAGAGGGATGGAGAGGAGCTGAGTAGCAGGCACATAGCACAGAGCACTAACACGGAGCAGAGAAGCAAGCAAGCTCTCTCTCAACCCAGTCTCACTCTACGCAGCACAGGGAGACAACACACAGAGCTACATCAGAGAGCCATTCTGCTACAGTACAGCTCCATAGTCTGCTCTTGAGCTTCAGCGTTCAACCAGTTCTTCAGTTATCCTCTCGGTGCACAGTAGAGCTGTCTGGAGACCTGTAACGTCCGCTAGAAGGCGACTTGACTCAGGTGATCAGTGGGTGATCAGTGGGTGATCAGTGACCATGGGTAGGCAGGGGCATGATGCCACTGCAGCGGCTGGCGCCCCGGGGTCCGGGGTGCGCATGCAGCGTTCCCAGAGCAAGATGAGCCTGTCTGCGTCGTTCGAGGCGCTGGCCAACTACTTCCCCTGCATGAACTCCTTCGACGAAGAGGACGGAGGTAAGAGGAGATGGCCCTAACCCTGGGACACTGAGGCAGACACACACAGCTTCTGCTGCTGCTGGAGGGAGAGAGGCAGGAGCTGAGGGGAGAGAGAGGGAGCAGAGGGATGGGATGGGGGGATGGAGAGGGGCAGCGGGAAGAGAGGGAGCAGACAAAGGGCTGGAGGGGTGGAGAGAGATGGAGCAGGGCATAGAGGAGAGGGAGGGATGGACTGATGGTTGACTGATGACCTGAAGGGGGAGAGGGAGCACAGGGAGGGTGGAGGCTGTTGTAGTATTAGCTGTGGTACAGTACTGTGTTGCTGGTGGATGGGCATGCTCAGTGTGTTTTTGGAGAGGCTTCTTTTACTTGAGTAGCTACTTCCCTGTTCGTGTCGTTGGCTACTGCTTTAGATGTGATGTTCTGTTCTGAAACACTGTCTGGCTCCCTCATCAACTTCACTTACCAATGGCAAGCATGGTTGTCTTGTCTCGATTGGAATGAATCACTATTTGTTTTGGTGTGGGCGATAGAATAGATTTAGATATTGTGTTGACATCGTATCCAGTGTCGAGCGTGTGTGTTTGTAGCTGTTTTATTTCTGAGTGGGTGTTGAGAATATGTTTGATAATCAAGATAGGATGTTTTCTTAAAACTAGGTTAGGGGGATTGTATTAGCTGTGGTTGTATTAGCTGGGTTAGGGGGATTGTAATTAGCCTCCTCCTATAAATAGACTTAATAGACTCTTCTGAAATAGACATGATCTACTGGAATGTTGAGATAATACGGTAGAAATGTTTTATGATTTTCCCAGAGCCCATATATCTCTACCACTCCAAAGTGACGCATTTTCGTTGAGGAGTGTTTCACGGCTAGGGCTGGTTGCACTGCAGCATTTTCTAAATGCTTTACATTTTTTTCTGCCTTTCACAGATCCTTATCTCTTTGCAGAATACATATTTTTCTAGATTGTTTTCCCCTTTAGTGGGAAATGGAGTTTAATGATGTGTATGGAACGCACTTTCAATAGTAGTAGCTTAATTTGACTGACTAGATCTGTCTGGGTGAGCTTTACAAAAATCCATTCCGTAATCTTCTTAATACTTCTTAATACTCTACCTTAATTACAAACCATGACTACGGCAAAGTGTGTGTGTGTGTGTGGGGGGGGGGCTGGCTCATGGCACATACAGTCTCATCATAATCACACACCTTTATTCAGCATTAGGTATAAACTGCATCATTAAAAACAGTTGGCTGGCCATTAAAAAGCGATTTCATAGATTAGCTTCTCCGCCTTTATTAGTATTGCCACCCATAATGACCTCAGATACGTACAGCCATATGCATGCTAACCACACTACATGCAGTGGTCAGGTTGACCTTAGCTTTGATTCAGCTGAATGAATGTTCATTGATTCATTCAGCTGATCATTCAGCACATCGCTCATTGATTGTGTTTAGGTGGTTGATGCATGGCGGGAGCCTGACTGTCTGTCACACTGGCAGCTCTTTAGATGCCTTTAGACGTCACTGTCAGCTTCTCTGAATCCAGTTTGCTTTGTCAGTGCTGAGGAGAGGATGAGGAGGCGGATGTCATTGAATAGCTGAGATGCCAGGGTTCTGGCCTCAGCAGTGAGGGCCTGCCTGAGTAATAAAGGCTTATCTTCCTCTGATTCTAAGAGTCTGTACTTCCTGTGGATGGGAGACAGGCAGGCAGACAGGAAGTGAGAGAAGCTACAGGCAGGGACAGTAGTCAGAGTATAATTAAGGCGTTTGAAGATGAGCATATTCTTGGCACAAATCACACACACACAAATGCTAAGTTACAGAGAGGGAAATTGCATTAAGAATAATATGAATATATGCCAGATTATTTTCTGTTTATTTGAACACAGAGAAAGGGGAATTGTTGAGTGGTCTTCAAACTGTAAGAAGTCTTGGTTATAGAGGGCTTTATTACCCCCTCTGTGTGTTGCCCTCATAAAGGTTGTTCCTGTGATAAAGCAGAACCACTCTTACGCATGTAAACATTGAGTGAGGAACATTCACTCTCTATGTTGAGATGCATTCCCTGTCCAGTGGTCATGCCTGACACAAATTAGCTCTATTTACGTTCGTTCTCTTTACCCTGGTTATCCTCCGAGTTAAACGATAACACTGCTTGAACTCAATAACTCTGCTTCCTGCATTCCTTACTGAGAGACAAGACAGACCCATTAGTTCACCTTTTACCATTTGACACTTTTAATTAGTCCGCTGTACCCCTTATGCATTTTTGTATTTGAAGGAACTGCCATTTTGTTTCTTTGGTTCTTTGCAAAAAGCCCTGTCATGTGACTTGTGTAGAGCTCTGCAGTGGCTGTACCAGTACCTGCTCCTACAGTTACCTCCAGTATATCCCTCTCCTGGCCCTCCTTGGTAGTTTGCAAAGAATGCCATTCAGGCCCCACGCAGCTCCAGCCACGTCCTGGCCATGTGCCCTACACAGGGCCTGCTGTCACATAGACTGGAGATGTCCAGCGAGTCTAATGGGGGCGGTCAGCTGTCACCTTGTATCAGTTGGGGGAGGCCAGACACTGAATGGTCCTAGGTGGAACAGAGGGATGGAGGGGGGAGAGAAAGAGAGGGAGAGAGAGACTCTAAGCTAGAGCAAGAACCCTGCAGAGCAGGCAGCCGGTGCTCTGGCATAGCAGGAAGAGGGATGTACATGGTCTTCTTCTGTTTAGCCCATTCATACACGAACACACATACACACACACGTATGCACAAACAACTGTTTAAAAAATATATTTCTGTAGATACCGTAATATGGCACTTTATGTTTAATAAATCTTTTTGCTAAATTATCACATGGAAGTTGCAGTCCCTTGGTAGCACTGAGAATAGGGTGCATGATGTTGTTGGTAGAATTGTCATAGAGTGGAAGTGTGATCTTCCTGTTGATGACTTCAATGAGACTTCTCGTAATAAGTGAAAATGCTACGTCTACAATTACCCTACTGTATGTAATTCGAAAGCAAAGCACACACTTGAGAGCAATGTATTGACTATTTCTCCACCCTGCTCTCTTTCCCTCTCTCTGTCCCTCTCTCTATCTCTTTTTCCCGCTCTGTCCCTCTGTTCTGTCCAGAAGCCGGTGGGAAGAAGCTTCGCAGCACCGTGCAGAGGAGCACAGAGACGGGCTTGGCCGTAGAGATGAGGAGCCGGATGACTCGGCAGGCCAGCAGAGAGTCCACCGACGGTAGCATGAACAGCTACAGCTCCGAGGGAAAGTAAGTGAAGTATGACGCATACCAATGTGATAATGCACACCCCCCCCCAAAAAAATGGGTTTCAAATGTAGGTTTGGGGTGCTCATTTGAATTTCCTGTCTTTTTTGGGGATCTTGCCAACTCTAAATAAGCAAGTTCAAGCTTTGAGGCCTTCTTCTTTAGTCTCCATAGTTACCAGTCTCATCTCTCCCTTCCGTTCCAGCCTGATCTTCCCTGGTGTTAGGCTGTCCTCCGACGCCCAGTTCTCTGACTTCCTGGATGGACTAGGCCCAGCCCAGCTGGTTGGACGACAGACGCTAGCTACACCACCCATGGGTGGGTGGATCAGATTCCTGGAACAATGTTGTGTCAAGAGATTCTGAATGAATTATATATTTGGTTTACGTGTCAAGACGCCTTTAGCGACCCTATCCCATACGGAATGGATATCTGTATTGTGTGAATGGAGTGTTGACATTGTGTTGGCTGTGGTGTGTGTTGTTCAGGTGACATCCAGATTGGAATCGTGGACAAGAAAGGAGCGCTGGAGGTGGAAGTGATCCGAGCCCGTGGCCTTGTGGGAAAACCAGGTTCCAAGGCACTGCCAGGTAATTTACTACGTGATGTATAATATATTAATATATGCTATTTAGCAGACACATACAGTTGAAGTCGGAAGTTTACATACACCTTAGCCAAATACATTTAAACTCAGTTTTTCACAATTCCTGACATTTAATCTGAGTGAAAATTCCCTGTTTTATGTCAGTTAGGATTACCACTTTATTTTAAGAATGTGAAATGTCAGAATAATAGTAGAGAGAATTATTTATTTCAGCTTTTATTTCTTTCATCACATTCCCAGTGGATCAGAAGTTTACATACACTCAATTAGTATTTGGTAGTATTGCCTTTAAATTGTTTAACTCGGGTGAAACGTTTCAGGTAGCCTTCCACAAGCTTCCCACAGTAAGTTGGGTGAATTTTGGACCATTCCTCCTGACAGAGCTGGTGTAACTGAGTAGGTTTGTAGGCCTCCTTGCTTGCACATGCTTTTTCAGTTCTGCCCACAACTTTTCTATAGGATTGAGGTCAGGGCTTTGTGATAGCCACTCCAATACCTTGACTTTGTTGTCCTTAAGCCATTTTGCCACAACTGTGGAAGTATGCTTGGGGTCGTTGTCCATTTGGAAGACCCATTTGCGACCAAGCTTTAACTTCCTGACTGATGTCTTGAGATGTTGCTTCAATATATCCACATAATTCTCCTACCTCATGATGTCATCTATTTTGTGAAGTGCACCAGTCCCTCCTGCAGCAAAGCACCCCCACAACATGATGCTGCCACCCTCGCGCTTCACGGTTGGGATGATTTTCTTCAGCTTGCAAGCCTCCACCTTTTTCCTCCAAACATAACGACGGCCATTATGGCCAAACAGTTCTATTTTTGTTTCATCAGACCAGAGGACATTTCTCCAAAAAGTATCATCTTTGTCCCCATGTGCAGTTGCAAACCGTAGTCTGGCTTTTTTATGTAGGTTTTGGAGCAGTGGCTTCTTCCTTGCTGAGCGGCCTTTCAGGTTATGTCGACATAGAACTCGTTTTACTGTGGATATAGATACTTTTGTACCTGTTTCCTCCAGCATCTTCACAAGATCCTTTGCTGTTGTTCTGGGATTGATGTGCACTTTTCGCAACAAAGTCCGTTCATCTCTAGGAGACAGAACGTGTCTCCTTCCTGAGCAGTATGACGGCTGCGTGGTCCCATCGTGTTTATATTTCCGTACTATTGTTTGTACAGATGAACGTGGTACCTTCAGGCGTTTGGAAATTGCTCCCAAGAATGAACCAGACTTGTGGCTGATTTCTTGGCTGATTTCTTTTGATTTTTCCATGAGGTCAAGCAAAGAGGCACTGAGTTTGAAGGTAGGCATTGAAATACATCCACCGGTACACCTCCAATTGACTCAAATGATGTCAATTAGCCTATCAGAAGCTTCTGGAATTTTCCAAGCTGTTTTAAGGCACAGCCAACTTAGTGTATGTAAACTTCTGACCCACTGGAATTGTGATACAGTGAATTATAAGTTAAATAATCTGTCTGTAAACAATTATTGGAAAAATTACTTGTGTTATGCACAAAGTAGATGTCGTAACCGACTTGCCAAAACTATAGTTTAACAAGAAATTTGTGGAGTGGTTGAAAAATTTGTTTTAATGACTTCAACCTAAGTGTATGTAAACTTCCGACTACAACTGCATATCCAAAGCTACTTACAGTACCGTGAGTACATACATTTTTTGTATCCTGTATTTGATTGGAATAGAATAGAACCCACAGCCCCGAACTTCATGCTAGTACCAACTGGTCACTACGGTAACCAGCGCTTGAACCAACTGACAATGCTGCCAATAGTATTGTAACTATTCTGTCTCTCTCTCTCTTCATAGCACCATATGTAAAAGTGTATCTTTTGGAAAACGGAGCCTGCATAGCCAAAAAGAAAACAAAAGTAGCAAGAAAAACCTTGGATCCCCTTTACCAGCAGCAACTGCCGTTCGAAGAGGCTCCTGGAGGGAAAGTTCTACAGGTAAACTTCTACGTTCTACAAGGCCTTGATAAATACTTCACAGTTCACACAGCATTTCTAAACAAATGCAGGCATCTAAAATATTATAATAACATGTCTAATGAACCCTCTTCTCCACAGATCATCGTATGGGGAGACTACGGACGCATGGACCATAAATCCTTTATGGGAGCAGTTCAGATACTTTTAGATGAGCTGGACCTGTCTAACATGGTGATTGGCTGGTTCAAGCTCTTTCCTCCTTCCTCATTGGTGGACCCTACCCTGGCCCCCTTGACAAGAAGAGCTTCCCAAACGTCATTGGATAGCCGGTCATAGCAGTGTGTGGACTGATAGCATTGTTGTAGCAGCAGCACCCAGTGTTGAGGTTAAACAAGCTGCGACAGACCGGTCACGCCCCCCGGTTACACTGCATGCTTGATGTTGTGTCTTCTGAGCCTGTTTCTAGGGGTGCAAACGTGATCCTGTGTTTTGAGCAAAATGTCGCACACATTGTGCGTAGCGAGCGTCGCTCCCTCGGCCGGGTCGGAGCGCCAGCTCAGATTGGAAGGCCGTAACGGACTCCTTAGCGCGAGGAATTGTCTCTAAATCGAGCAATTCCAGGTTTTCATCCAATCTTAAGCCATGGGGGTCGAAACTGGGAACCCGCTCGATGAGTTCTACAGAAGCCCTTTTCGAATGAAAAATACATGTTTTTGTTTTTAATTAATTGGTTTGTTTTTTGTTTGTTTTATTGTCGATGTACTTGTATACCTGAAGGGGTGACTGACAGTGTTGTCCTGTCCAGAAGCTTGGTCACGCCACGCCAACAGACCTAGCTAGATGTGTAAATGGAACTATGAGGATCATTGCAATAGGAGAGGTGGGGTGTCCCAACTAAAGCTTAAACTCTGAATATGAGGCCCTAGTGAAAATACCTGTAGGTAGTAGATCACACCAGAGAGACAATACTAAATACCTGTAGGTAGTAGATCACACCAGAGAGACAATACTAAATACCTGTAGGTAGTAGATCACACCAGAGAGACAATACTAAATACCTGTAGGTAGTAGATCACACCAGAGAGACAATACTAAAGTTACTAAAGGCAATAGAGAATTGGCTACTGTACTATCGACACTCCAGAATCTATTGATCAGAACCCACAACAAGACTAACTTTTATGACCCAACATTATTATTTATCTGTTGATATATTGTATGAAGATTAAATGAAGATTTAAAAATAAAAAAAATATTTTTTGCATGGACAAAAATGTAGCTAAAAAAAAAAGGAAATGATTTTCTTGAGGCTGCGACTTGAAGAAAAACAAATAAAACAGATCAGCCATTTTCAACAATTTATATTATTTTTGAATATAAATTTCACTAGTGCATGTGGTTTTCAAAGGGGAGTGAATGCAACAGCGTGATAAAAAAAGACACATTGTTTATCATTCTTTAGACCATCCATAACATAAGTCTGTGTTTGGCAGACATACATACAGTAAGAGAAACTAAAATAAAAAGTTTTGGAGTTATTTATCAAAAAAAAACTGTTTATGTGACAAAGTGATGATGAAAATAAATGTAAATTATTTATTTCATTGTAAAGGTTTACAAGCCTTATAAAGATAAACATTATGTGCAAATTGTACACGTCTCTTTTTCTCCCTTGTCACAGGGCATCCCCCTGATATTGTCCAGAGTTTCAGGACTGTTGGTTCTTTTACAGCTCTGTATCGTTTCAATATGTCTTTTTTGGGGGATTTGATTTGTTTAACAAGCATGTTGAAAAGGATTTTCTGCAACATGGCTTGGGCACACCTTAAAATAACTCAGCATGTTTTGTTAAAGAGGATATTTGGGATTTTTGCAGTTTCTTGTACAGTGCATGTTAACTTTGTTACTTTATCCCCCTCACCTTCAATTGAATTCTACAGAAAATGAATTAGTTACTTTCATGGCCAAACTATTAAAACGTTATAACAAAACATTCCACCAACCCCTAGATCATATTTTATTTCCACTTTTTCAAAAAGAATGACAAGGAAAAATATTTTATATTCATTGGAGGTTGACAAAAAAGTTGTGGTTGCAAGTGTATTTTATTTCAGTATTGTTAACTAACATGCAAAAATAATCTGTATTGGTACAGCAAGAAGGATATTTATATCCAAGCAAGAAGCAGCAAACATACAACTTATGTACTGTATAATGCTGTGTAGTTCAGGCACTGTTTGTGAGGATGAGCAAAACACAAGGTCAAACAACATGGGATGTTGCCACACTATATGAATTTAGTTTTTTTGTTTTTGTGAAAATATAATTAATTTAATATATTTTTATTTGTTTATTCTTAAGCCAAGACCAGTTTATTTTTTATTTTTAGTAATTATAAATGCTTCTTGTGTATGGGAGGTATATGAATCTTACAGTTATGTCTGAATGAAAATAAACGGAGACATTATTCCTTTTCCATGTTAAACCTATACATTCTAATGTCCATCCAATATCTTGATGCTATAACAAGCTATATACTTTCAGTTTGGATTTACATTGTACATATTAGACATTTGAATAAAACAAGCTAACTCAAATAGATGAATAGAATATTTTGGAATAGGAATATTGTCTCACATGATGACAAAGACATATGTTATTTACCCTTTTGAATGCCTTTTCTTTCTTTTGTTTTGGTGCAATGTGTTTATGCCAAGGCTATGTCTTGGTGAAGTATGGTTGAGTACAGAGATTTATGTAAGTTATTTTTCAAATAAAAAATGGATATTACACTGACACCGAGTACCAGCAAACAATATCAACATACAAGAGCATTTTTATCTATCTGGGCATGACTATTTTCTGTTCCACAACATCTACACATTACTATCTTTATTCCTCCAGGTAGGTTGTTCCACAACATCCACAAATTACTATCTTTATTCCACCAGGTAGGTTGTTCCACAACATCCACAAATTACTATCTTTATTCCACCAGGTAGGTTGTTCCACAACATCCACAAATTACTATCTTTATTCCACCAGGTAGGTTGTTCCACAACATCCACACATTACTATCTTTATTCCACCAGGTAGGTTGTTCCACAACATCCACACATTACTATCTTTATTCCTCCAGGTAGGTTGTTCCACAAATTACTATATTTATTTCTTCAGGTAGGTTGTTCCACAAATTACTATATTTATTTCTTCAGGTAGGTTGTTCCACAAATTACTATCTTTATTTCTTCAGGTAGGTTGTTCCACAACAACCACAAATTACTATCTGTATTCCTCCAGGTAGGTTGGGGGTAAAAGAAAAACCCATTGTCTTTTACAATAACAAACTGTCTGGCAAGTACCAACTTAAAGGTCACAACCTTTGTGGCCCACTAATGGTTCCTACCTATACTACAGTCTACGCTACAAATATTTTGTTTTGTTTTTCAGAACTGTATACAGCATGTGAACAAATCAAGACTAAGGTCAAGCTGGGGGAAGTTAAGAGACAAGAAGTAGCAGTCAGTTCCACTTCCCCTCATATGAGTGCAAAGTTGTGCTTCCACTAAATCATTTGGCAACACTACAGATGAAAGAACAACCTATACTTTTGGAGAGAGCCAGGAATACATTTTACTACAGAACTAAAAAGGAAGTTCCTATTTTACTGTTTTAACACACACTACTCAGCTGTGTAGAGTGGTATGTTGGAATGATCAACAATGCTCTATGCTCCTTATATTGAAGGTTGTACTACTTGAATAGTAAGTAAGTAAGTAATTAAGTACGTTAGTTCGTAATTTAACCACCTATCACAAAATACTTTACTTCAACAATGACAGTACTGTATTTTGAGTTTATTCTTCACGTGTTTGTTGAGATGAACTCCTGTAGTGTGGTTAGACAGTTAAGTGAGCGACGCCTTTATTACGATGATAACTGGGAGGTGACTAAGTTCTGAAATTTTAAATGGGAAATGAGTAAGTGTTGAGGTTAAAATTGGTATGAAAGCTTGAGAGTTCTGCTTATCACTTCACATAGTCTACTATACAGACATACCACACAGGACCAGCAGGTAAGAGAGACACTGTGTTGTGATAATGCTGAATTTGTGAGGCTCTAATAATGCTTTCCAAAGTATTGGTGGATGGTTATGAAAAACTATGTTTAATGTATAAGGTTGGACACACCAGTGTCTGCCCAAGATAGTCAACAGTTTCTGTAGCTTTAAAGCTACTTTTGGTTCCCTCTAACTATATGTTATGCTAAACTTTACCCAAAATGTTTATGGAAATGATAAATCAAATTAAATCATATGTATTTATCTTCTTGGATTTCAGGCATATCTCAGTCCTCTTGATATTAATAGATTCTTTGATTATTCTTTCTGAATGCCTGGTTGTTTGTTTTGATATTTTTTTTAAGTGTGCTTGGGTACCTTATTTTACGTAAATAAATTACCAGATATTTACCAAGAAATGACATGGTTAAATGGAAATGACACAGTTCTAAATGACACAGTTCTTTCTTTTGGATACATTCAATCAACTTTTTTGCCACTTAGTCTGAGACCATTTCAGTAATGGAATTTTTGAGGATTTACAGTATTATCAGATAGATATTTGTCTTTCTACCTTTCTCAGGTACTGTTTCATCAATGATGAAAACAACTTGCCCTCAATTGAAACAAACCCTGTATCACTCCTGGTCCGCTGCTGCAGACCTATACACAACAAACACCAGGCATGGCTGGAGAAACCGATCAGTCCTCTTGATCATCTGTCTCACCTTCAGTCTCGTCCTGAGCTCCATCCTCCTCCTCTACCTGCTCTATGTCCTGCAGTACGGCCTGATGGTGGCTGCTGGGATAGCAGGCTCCTTTTGGGTGGTAGTGGGGGCCTCTCTGTTCCTCTCTAAGAGGGTGCGGTGCTTTGGGGTTCTGTTTGTGCTGTCTTGTGGGATGAGGCAGGGCCGGAACGTTCTCATCACCGCTGGGACAAGTTTGGTGGTTCTCAAGAACGTCCAGAACACGCTGGAGAACATCACAGGGCTCAGTAGGAGTATGGTGTGCAACCTGCAGGCCAAGAGGGTGTCCATCGACACCACGCCGCTCTGCAACTATGTCAGGATGTTGAGATGGGTCGGCGACGTACTCAGAGCGTTCACAGACTTCGGGGTGGCGGAGTTGGTTTCTGATCTGAAGGTCACGTCAGAAGGAGACACTGAGAAGTTGAGGGACAGGCTGGTTGAAGCTGAGAGGACTCTGAATGGAACTGCAAAGAGCATCCGGGCCGCGGTGGACACGCTGTCCTCTGTAAGTCAGAGACTTTTCCCTGCCTTCAGTTTCCTCCTGCTGATGGGCTTCACAGTGCTGCACTTGAGGAGATATTGCCACAACAAGAAATATGAAAACGTGTACATAACCAGGACTTTCATAAATTTTGATGAGAAGCAGAAGGCAGAAGGAAGGCCTCCAGTGCTCCCCCTCACACCGAAGGAGGCTAGACGCTACATCACCATCCCTTCCCCTCGACTCAGTGCCACGGAAGGGAAAGCCATGCTGACATTCAGTTTCCCAGTGTTCACCCATTGTCTAGCCTGGGTCTTGTTCATAGGTGTTGATGTACTCATGTTCTGGTTTGTTGAGGTCATCAGAACGCGACTTCATGAGCTAGAGCCATTTCATGTTCCTTTGATTATGAACATAAACGTAAGTATCTATGTTAGTAAAACACACAACAAGATACAGTCTTAGTCAATGATTTATTGCCTTAATTCATTCAATACAATCTAGCCACTAGGCTATAACCCTGTTGCTCTACTGACACATTGTTGTTTCAGGAAGACATGACCATTATTGGTGTCCCCATTTCAGAGGAGATCAACAGGAGGGATTTCTCCTACCAGGTGTCCATCTTTGAGAAGAGTTGCCTTCCTAAACCTAGATTAGTACTCTATGACTCCATCCTACCTCTGGTTGTGTTACTAGCTGCCCTTCTCAGCATGGCCCTGATGTCTGCCAAGCTCACACAGATCAGGCTCATGGTGTGTGAGCAGTTCTTCTCCACCAATGCTGAGGAGAGGGTGGAGTTTCTGCATGCTAAGATCCTGAAGAAGAGATCAAGAAAGGAAGGGAACAGGAAAGCTGAGGAAAGCAGTCTGAGATCCCTCATCAAGAAGGTCTGCATAATCCAGAGATCATTGATAAACATTGATGGAGACCTTAGAATGGTATACTACTGTATATTACATAGATGTTCTTATGTGGCCTAAAGTACTGCACATTGTCATAATTTGTCCCAGGGAAAAAGTACAGATTAATTTCTCAGTAAAATAATAGATACAATATATGTAAGTTACTAAAGTACTGTTTGATTAATCCATACTTTCTTCATCAGCCAGATTTCTGGTGTCCAATACTCTACAGACCACAGCAGTATGACCCTTTTCAGCAAGCAAGCTAGACTTTCTGCTGCCACAGGAAGAAGTGAGAGACACCCTTTTTTTGTTGAAATTGTGAAATGTGAATTATGAGACACGTTACATTATATAACAACTCAAATCTAGACTAATGACATGTTGTCATTGTAAATACATACAGTATTTCAGTTTGTTAATTCATGTACCTATATAAATAAAGGTAAAAAAACATGTTTTTATAATAATAAAAATAAAGGTTAAATGATGGTTACCAAGGTTTCCAAGCAACTTTTTGAAGCAATCTAATGTGAGATGTAAATAGTTCAAACATTGAATAATTGGGACAAAATTACACTTCATTTTAAAGAATAAAAACACCTCAAAAACAGCCATCAATCCCAGTAACTGAGATATAAACTTCTTGTATCTCTATGTCATGTCTTTAACTTCTGCATTTTCTTCATTGTTACCATGGCTATGGAGTTTGGATGATCATAAGTGCACAAGGTAATTGTCTGCAATGAGAACACATAGCTCTGCAAAACATGATATCTGTTTCAGTTGTTTAATGTCGATCAAAAATGACAGGGACAGTCATTTACCAGATTATTTCGTCTCAAGGTATTTACAGTGGGGTTCGAAATTATTGACTACCTTTATTAAGATGAACAAAAATTACTGCTTAAAATATATAATTCAAATACTGAGCTATATTGTATACTCCAGAAAATTGGGAAATTATATTATTTATACTAATACAATTGCTGAGAGAAGGACTTTGTTTAACAAGTAATATACAATTTTTCTCAAACAGTTAGGGGTAAAAATATTGACACCTCTGTTTTCAATACCTTTCAATATCTCACCTTGCGAGAATAATGGCACTGAGCCTTTTGCTAAATAGTTTTATGAGTTGGAGAACACATTGGGAGGGATCTTAAACCATTTCTCAATACAGAATCCTTCCCGATACCTGCTCCTATGGACTGCACTAATTAATTCAAACCACAGGTTTTCAATGGGTTTCAAGTCCGGAAACTGAGATGACCATTGCAAAATTTGGATTTTTCCAAATAAATAATATAATTTCCCAATTTTTTGCAGTGTACAATATAGCTCAGTATTTGAATGATTTATTGAAAACATGTGGTTTGAATTGAAGAGGGCAGTCCATAAGCGCATACTAAGGATCTGAAAGGATTCTGTATGGAGGAAGTGTCTAAGATCACTCCCAATGTGTTCTCCAACTCATAAAACATTTTAGAAAAAGGCTCAGTGCCATTATTGAAAAATATTGAAAACCGGGATGTCAATCATTTTGACCCCTACCTTTTCTCTTCAGCAATTGCATTAGTATAAAATAATATAATTTTCTAACATTTTGGGAGCATACAACATAGCTCAGTATATTAATTATTTATTTCTGCCCATCTTTATCATGTCGGACCCCACTGTATATGAAGATAAAGGATCATGTGAAAAATGTTGCCTAATACCATAATTGGACATGGCATTGCTTAATTGTGCTAGGCAGGTCAACTCAGTAAAGTGCAGTGTGAGTGTTTGAAAGAAAATATATACTATTTTAACCCAGGTCTGTTACTGAGAGAAGGCACAGAGATGAGTGGGCTGACTGTGACTCACACACTGCTGCCACTGACCCGTAGCGTTTCCTCTGATAAACTCACATTATGTCTGCAGAGCCCCAGTGGCTCAGTACCACGTCAGCACGCCAGCATGCCAGCACGCCCAGTAGGAGACAATCCCAATCCCAAGTTGCAGCGCTGCACTACCAACAAGTTCCCCGGCGTTTGTGAAGCTCGCATTCATGGTAAATGCTGCAGATGTCAGATGATCATTTCCAATTGAAAGCTATTTTCAAGTGGAAATTAGCTTTCAATGTAAAACACTGTGCACTTCTAGACAACCTGCATTTGATAGTATCCCGGCCATAGTTTAACACGGAGATAAGGGTAGACTCTCGTCCAATGTGCCAGATACAAACATAACAAAGACATATTATTGGAAGTTATGTGTTTAAATGGGCATCATCATCACCATCATCATCAAATATAACTATGCAAGTGTTTATTTCACATAGTAATAACACAATACATTTTATGCAATTGTATAAATTGTACTAAATAGTTTGGCAACGTAATATCATCAGAATAAAAGCATTGACTGGCATCTGCATTCAAACAAACATAAATGTTTTCTTGGTCCAGCTTAGCAAAATTCACAGACCCATGGTAGCCTTGAGAGAACATGTTGCATGTACAGTTGAAGTCAGAAGTTTACATACACCTTAGCCAAATACATTTAAACTCAGTTTAACTCAGTATTTGGCTAATGTGTATGTAAACTTCCGACTTCAACTGTGTATATATATATATATATATATATATATATATATATATATATATATATATATATATATATATATATATATATATATATATATATATTTACTGAGTGTACAAGACATTAGGAACACCTGCTCTTTCCATGATAGACTGACCGCGTGTATTCGTGGATTCCAAGGGAAGCCAGGCTTTCCCAAATATTTGACCAATAAAAACATTTAAATTATAAAATAATGTATCTTTTGTCTCTCCCTGTGTTTTCAAAGTTTTCCGTCAATTCGCAAGTAGCTGAATCTCACCAGAAGAATCATCCGAGCGAGGAAAACAGTGTCCCTCTGTCTCAGTATGTGTCGACCATGTATCTGATGCTGTCAGATAGGTCTCCACCATGCGCATCCCCCTCGAATATGCCGATTTGGCAATCGCCTTCTGTAAAAAGAGAGCGACCCTATTACCACCACATCGACGAGGGGATTGTGCGATAAACCTCCAGGTAAACGCTGCACTTCCCAGGAGTCATGTGTATCCCCTGTCACAGGAGGACACGGTGGCTATGGAGACATATGTCACCGAATCTCTGGGACAGGGGTACATTCGGCCCTCCACATCACCTGTCTCCTCGAGTTTATTTTTTGTGAAGAAGAAGGATGGAGGTCTGCGTCCGTGCATTGACTATAGAGGTCTAAATTCCATCACAGTGGGGTTCAGTTACCCTACCTCTCATCGCCACGGCGGTGGAGTCATTCCACGGAGCTCGGTTCTTCACAAAACTGGATCTTAGGAGCACGTATAACTTGGTGCGAATCCGGGATGGAGATGAGTGGAAAACCGCGTTTAGTACCACATCTGGCCATTATGAGTACCTCGTCATGCCGTATGGGTTGAAAAATGCTCCAGCCGTTTTCCAACCCTTTGTTGACGAGATTCTCAGGGACCTGCACGGGCAGGGTGTAGTGGTTTACATCGATGACATACTGATATATTCCGCCACACGCGCCACGCATGTGTCTCTGGTGCGCAAGGTACTTGGGCGACTGTTGGAGCATGACCTGTACGTCAAGGCCGAGAAATGTGTGTTCTCCAAACAAGCAGTCTCTTTCCTGGGGTATCGCATTTCCACATCTGGGGTGGTGATGGAGTGTGACCGCATTGCGGCCATGCGTAATTGGCCGACTCCGACCACGGTAAAGGAGGTGCAGCGGTTTTTAGTGTTTGCCAATTACTACCGGAGATTTATCCTGGGTTTTGGGCAGGTGGCTGCTCCCATTACCTCACTGCTGAAGGGGGGACCGGTGCGGTTGCGGTGGTCGGCGGAGGCTGACAGAGCTTTTGGTCGTCTGAAGGCGTTGTTTACCGACGCTCCCGTATTGGCGCATCCGGACCCCTCTTTGCCATTCATAGTGGAGGTGGACGCGTCCGAGGCTGGTGTTGGAGCTGTGCTATCACAGCGCTTCGCCCCTGCGCTTTCTTTTCGAGGTAGCTCAGTCCGGCGGAGTGAAACTATGATGCGGGGGATCGGGAGTTGCTGGCTCTGGTAAAAGCTCTGAAGGTGTGGAGACATTGGCTTGAGGGGGCGAAACACTCTTTTCTCATCTGGACTGACCACCGTAATCTGGAGTACATCCGGGCGACGAGGAGACTGAATCCTCGTCAGGCAAGGTGGGTGATGTTTTTTACCAGATTTCGCTTCACTATCTCTTACAGACCAGGTTCCCGTAACGCGAAGGCCGACACACTGTCCCGTCTCTATGATACCGAGGAGCGGCCCATCGATCCCACCCCCATACTTCCGGCCTCTTGTCTGATGGCACCGGTGTTATGGGAGGTCGAGCGGGCGTCTCGGTTTGAACCTCCTCCACCTCAGTGTCCAGCGGGTCGGAGGTACGTCCTGCTTGGTGTTCGTGATAGATTGATCAGGTGGTCCCACACGCTACCCTCCTCTGGTCATCCGGGGGTGGAGAGGACAGTGCGGGCTCTTAGGGGGAAGTACTGGTGGCCCACCTTGGCTAAGGATGTGAGGGTTTATGTTTCCTCCTGTTCGGTGTGCGCTCAGTGTAAGGCTCCTAGACACCTGCCTAGAGGGAAGTTACAGCCCCTCCCCGTTCCACAGCGGCCTTGGTCACACCTGTCTGTGGACTTTCTTACCGATCTTCCTCCGTCACAGGGGAACACTACGATCCTGGTCGTTGTGGATCGGTTCTCTAAGTCCAGCCGTCTCCTCCCTTTGCCCGGTCTCCCTACGGCCCTACAGACTGCGGAGGCCCTGTTTACACACGTCTTCCGGCACTACGGGGTGCCTGAGGATAAAGTGTCTGATCGGGGTCCCCAGTTCACTTCCCGGGTTTGGAAGGCGTTCATGGAGCGTCTGGGGGTCTCGATCAGCCTGACCTCTGGTTTTCACCCCGAGAGTAATGGGCAGGTGGAGAGAGTGAACCAGGATGTAGGCAGGTTTCTGCGGTCGTATTGCCAGGACCGGCCTGGAGAGTGGGCGATGTTCGTCCCATGGGCCGAGATGGCCCAGACCTGTCGCTGTTTCAGTGCGTGTTGGGCTATCAGCCGGTCCTGGTACCGTGGCATCAGAGTCAGACCGAGGCTCCTGCGGTGGAGGATTGGGTGCAGCGCTCAAAGGAGACCTGGAGAGCCGTCCAGGAATCCCTTAACTTCTCTGGGATATGTGGGACGGTAGCGTCCCACTTGGCCAAAAGCCAGAAAAAATGTAGCGCGCCAAATTCAAATATATTACTATAAAAATCAATCTTTCATGAAATCACACATGAAAGACACCAAATTAAAGCTACACATGTTGTGAATCCAGCCAACATGTCTGATTTCAAAAAGGATTTACGGGGAAAGCACACCAAACAATTATGTTAGCTCAGCCACAGAAAAACACAGCCATTTTCCCAGCAAAAGATAGTAGTCACAAAAAGCAGAAATAGAGATAAAATGAATCACTAACCTTTGATGATCTTCATCAGATGACACTCATAGAACATCATGTTACACAATACATTTATGTTTTGTTCGATAATGTGCATATTTATATCCACAAATCTCGGTTTACATTGGCGCCATGTTCAGAAATGCCTCCAAAATATCCGGAGAAATTGCAGAGAGCCACGTCAAATAACAGAAATACTCATTATAAACTTTGATGAAAGATACATGTTTTACATATAATTAAAGATACACTTGTTCTTAATGCAACCGCTGTGTCAGATTTAAAAAAAACTTTACGTAAAAAGCACACCATGCAATAATCTGAGACGGCGCTCAGATAAAAACAACATTTCTCCGCCATGTTGGAGTCAACAGAAATACGAAATTACATCATAAATATTCCCTTACCTTTGATCATCTTCATCAGAATGCACTCCCAGGCATCCTAGTTCCACAATAAATCGTTGTGTTGTTCGATAATGTCCATTACTTATGTCTAAGTAGCTACTTTTGCTCGCATGTTTAGTGCACATGTCCAAACGCTCGCGCAGATGCAGGCAAACTCGGACGAAAACTTCAAAAAGTTATATAACAGGTCGAATAAATTGGTCAAACTAAGTAGAGAATCAATCTTCAGGATGTTGTTATCATATATATCCAATAACGTTCCAACCGGAGCATTCCTTCATGTCTGTAGAAGTTATGGAACGCAAGGCGATATCATGAGGAAAGCGCGTGACCAGGAACTGGCATTCTGCCAGACCAATGACTGAAACACCTCCCATCCGGCCCCACATCACACTAGAGGCTTCATTCCACGTTCTACAGACTGTTGACATCTAGTGGAAGGCGTAGGAAGTGCAAACAGATCCATATCTTACAGGGAATTGAATTGGCGATGAGTTGAACATTGACCAGTCTCAGAATTCTCACTTCCTGTTTGGATTTTTTCTCAGGTTTTTGCCTGCCATATGAGTTCTGTTATACTCACAGACATCATTCAAACAGTTTTAGAAACGTCAGAGTGTTTTATATCCAATAGTAATATAATAATATGCATATATTAGCATCTGGGACAGAGTAGGAGGCAGTTCACTATGGGCACAAAATTCATCCAAAAGTGAAAATGCTGCCCCCTATCATAAAGAAGTTAAACGGGCCGGTGGGCGACAGAAGGTGAGATCTGACCGCCACCGTAGTGAGGCTCCCGTGTTCGCACCGGGGGACAGGGTCTGGCTCTCGACCTGCCTCTCAGCCTGCCCTGCCGGAAGCTGGGTCCGCGGGGGTACTGTCACGACTTCCACCGAAGTCCTCCTCTCCCTGCTTGGGCGGCGCTCGGCGGTCGTTGTCGCCGGTCTACTAGCTGCCACCGATCCTTTTTCCTTTTCTTTTGGTTATGTCTGTTTTGTGTTTCACCTGGTTTCATTTTGGTTAATTAGGGGGGGTATTTATATCGACATTTCCTTTGAGGTTTTGTGCGGGATTGTTTTCATTTGACTGTCAGTGAGTTTGGGTTTCGTGTTCATTAGTTCATGTTTAACAGGTGGTTTTTCCCTGGACTGTGTCTGAGTGGGGTTTCGTGGCTACTGCTGTAGTCCGGTGTTCTGTTATTTTTATGAGCTGGTTGAATAAAACGCCCTTTTCTTCGGAACTTGTTTCCCCTGCGCCTGACTCCACACCCACATCTCATTGGGGAGATCTGACAAATACATCATAATAGTATTTGGAACATGAGGAGAAAAACAGCTTACAAGGCACGTCATCTACAATATTTTTCAGTCAATAAATTGTGTCTAAACATTTTCAGCGTTTTCTTACAGTACTATTGTGGCAGCTATTTGAGAAGTGCTGCATAAGCACAGTAAAAAAAATTGTGCTGCCTGCTACCCGGGTATCCAGACATTATTCTGTCTGCCATATGCCTAGGGCTGCTGGAATGAGACGTTAAATCTAAATGAGCAGTTTAAATTAATTGACAGATGATACAGATCACTTTTAAAGTATGCATTTAAGAAACGCTGTGTCTAATGGAAGGTAAAACTTTAACCTTTAAATGGTTGCTGCTGAGAAATTACAACTATGAAACTATATGAGCAGCTAGAAGAGAGAAAGCAATCTTACAATTCAATTCAAATTCATTGTTTTAATAAATGATTAATAACAATGCTGTTATGACAGGTAATATTTCCCTCCACAGTCATCTTGTGTAGCGGCAATAAAATAAAAACAAACAATTCTAAAAAAGGGGAAGGAGAAGGACACCAGGCTAAAAGACTAAATAATTAAGACGAATAGAGAGAGTTATTTTCTCCATCCCTCCGGTACCCTAATGACACAAACCAAAAGGATATGTCCTAAATGGCACCCTATTTCCCATAGTGCACTACTTTTGATCAGAGCCTTATGTAGGGAATATGATGCTATTTGGCATGTAGAACTACTGTAGCTTTGTTGCATTGCATAACTGAGTCTTGCCTCCGGACCCTGATGTTTTTAAGCCACATTTAGGCCAATTAATTACGCAGTTTCACAGATGAATTCATAGTTACAAAAATCTAACATGAAGAGCTACAAAGCCTCAATCCCACTATAGGACTAGAACAAAGTGGTAGCACACATACTGTACAACAAACAATGCTACTATACTGTACTTCAATATGTAATTGTATACTATAGGATTACTATACAACCGCTAGTCTCTCATCACAGCCCATTAAAATGTTAAAAGACATAATCCAGTAGCTGATTTGGTTCTGGGTGCTGAGACTTTACAACCTCACAAGCCTGGGACACTAAAATTGATCTGAAATAGAAATGGACATGATGTCGTCATCAAGGCTAAGAGGATAGGTAGGGACTAGATCTCTTCCTTATTCCAGAGCTGCATGCATTAGTAATATTCACAAGGTCTGTTTGAGCTGAGCAACACGTTCATCCCCCTTCCTACCCCTTCTTCAGCTCACATCAACACTTTGTGATTTGCCTTGAGGGACCAAGCCCAGATTCCATAGGAAAGAGAGCAGTGCTGTTACTGCTGGGTTATGTAAGCCTGTTATGGCTGTTGCCAGCTCCTTGCCTTGCATGCACACATACGCTAGTCTAGTTTACTTCTTAGTAGAGATATGTACGGTACAGGTGTGTGTGTGTGTGTGTGTGTGTGTGTGTGTGTGTGTGTGTGTGTGTGTGTGTGTGTGTGTGTGTGTGTGTGTGTGTGTGTGCGTGTGCGTGTGCGTGTGCGTGTGTGTGTGTGTGTGTGTGTGTGTTTGGGGTGGGGGGGTAGACACATGCACTACAGGGACACACTGTATCTCTGTCTGTTGAGATTGGGGAGTACAGTTCCACATCTGCGGCCTCATATAGATTACAAATGTCAGTTTCTTTCTTAATCTAGGAATGACGCTTATGCAACCCTTCCCTTTGGCCAATTCAAAACAACACCATGTATTTGACTTAAAATAACGATTTAAATCTATACATTCAGGTATTTTGTATTGTGATGAAGACTCAGAGTAAACAGGTCTCAATTTATGAGAAAATGTGTCAACCTCAACATTTAAAAAAATGACCACGTCACAACCGGATATTACTATCTCACTCATGCCCCAAACATCAGCGCTTACGTAAGCATGTTGAATTGCTCACTGGGATTATTCATAACCTCATTATATAATTTCCCAAAACATTACTCATATGCCCAATGGATACAGTGCAAAAAGAGATCAAATGGTGCAAATCTAACTGTTTAAATTATCTTAATTTGAACGATGCAGATGACACAGCAGTGTTGCCACGGCTAATTATATCCAGGCTGTACCATAGTTAGTTATATTCAGGCTGTACCATAGTTAGTTATATCCAGGCTGTACCATAGTTAGTTATATCCAGGCTGTACCATAGTTAGTTATATCCAGGCTGTACCATAGTTAGTTATAGCCAGGCTGTACCATAGTTAGTTATATTCAGGCTGTACCATAGTTAGTTATATTCAGGCTGTACCATAGTTAGTTATATCCAGGCTGTACCATAGTTAGTTATATCCAGGCTGTACCATAGTTAGTTATATTCAGGCTGTACCATAGTTAGTTATATCCAGGCTGTACCATAGTTAGTTATATCCAGGCTGTACCATAGTTAGTTATAGCCAGGCTGTACCATAGTTAGTTATATCCAGGCTGTACCATAGTTAGTTATATCCAGGCTGTACCATAGTTAGTTATATTCAGGCTGTACCATAGTTAGTTATATCCAGGCTGTACCATAGTTAGTTATATCCAGGCTGTACCATAGTTAGTTATATCCAGGCTGTACCATAGTTAGTTATATCCAGGCTGTACCATAGTTAGTTATATCCAGGCTGTACCATAGTTAGTTATATCCAGGCTGTCCCATAGTTAGTTATATCCAGGCTGTCCCATAGTTAGTTATATCCAGGCTGTACCATAGTTAGTTATATCCAGGCTGTACCATAGTTAGTTATATCCAGGCTGTACCATAGTTAGTTATATCCAGGCTGTACCATAGTTAGTTATAGCCAGGCTGTACCATAGTTAGTTATATCCAGGCTGTCCCATAGTTAGTTATATCCAGGCTGTACCATAGTTAGTTATATCCAGGCTGTCCCATAGTTAGTTATATCCAGGCTGTACCATAGTTAGTTATAGCCAGGCTGTACCATAGTTAGTTATATTCAGGCTGTACCATAGTTAGTTATATCCAGGCTGTACCATAGTTAGTTATATTCAGGCTGTATCATAGTTAGTTATATCCAGGCTGTCCCATAGTTAGTTATAGCCAGGCTGTACCATAGTTAGTTATATCCAGGCTGTACCATAGTTAGTTATATCCAGGATGTCCCATAGTTAGTTATATCCAGAATGTACCATAGTTAGTTATATCCAGGCTGTACCATAGTTAGTTATATTCTGTCACACCCTGGCCTTAGTTATCTTTGTTTTCATAATTATTTTAGTTGGGTCAGGGTGTGACATGGTGTAGTATGTGTTTTTGTATTGTCTAGGGTGTTGTATGGTTTAGGGGGTTAAGTAGAGTAGATGGTTTAGTGTTCAGTGTAGGTGTCTAGGAAAGTCTATGGTTGCCTGAATTGGTTCTCAATTAGAGACAGCTGGTTATTGTTGTCTCTGATTGGGAGCCATATTTAAGGCAGCCATAGGCTTTAGCTGGTTGTGGGTAATTGTCTATGTGTAGTGTTTGTGTCAGCACTATTTATATGTATAGCTTCACGGTCGTCAGTTTGTTATTTTGTTAGTTTGTGTATAGTTGTTCGTTTCTTGGTTTTTCTCTCTTCTTTAATAAAGAAGCACACGCTGCGCCTTGGTCCAATCTCTCTCAAGAAGACGATCCCCGCACTGAATTACCCACCAATCTAGGACCAAGCGGCGTGTCAAGCGGCAACAGGACCCACCTACACAGGATTCATGGACATGGGAGGAGATACTGGATGGTAAGGGACCTTGGGCACAACCGGGAGAATATCGCCTCCCTCGTGAAGAGCTGGAGGCAGCTAAAGCCGAGAGGAGGCGATATGAGGAGGCAGCACGGAAGCAAGGCTGGAAGCCCGTAAGTACAACCCAAACATTTCTTGGGGGGGGCCTTAAAGGGAGTGTGGCGAAGTCAGGTAGGAGACCTGCGCCTACTCCCTGTACTTACCGTGGAGAGCGAAAGTACGGGCAGACACCGTGTTACGCAGTAGAGCGCATGGTGTCTCCTGTACGCGTGCATAGCCCGGTTCGGTACATTCCAGCTCCACGTATCGGCCGGGCTAAATTGAGCGTTGAGCCGGATGTCATGAAGCCGGCCCAACGCATCTGGCCACCAGTGCGTCTCCTCGGGCCGGCTTACATGGCACCAGCCTTATGTATGGTGTCCCGGTTCGCCTACATAGCCCGGTGCGGGTTATTCCACCTCCCCGCACTGGTCGGGCGACGGGGAGCATACAACCAGGTAAGGTTGGACAGGCTCAGTGCTCAAGGGAGCCAGTACAGTACGCCTGCACGGTCCGGTATTTCCGGCGCCACCTCCCCGCTCCAGCCCAGTACCACCAGTGCCTACACCACGCACCAGGCTTCCTGTGCGTCTTCAGAGCCCTGTGCCTCCTCCACGCACTAGCTCTATGGTGCGTGTCTCCAGCCCTTTACCACCAGTGCCAACACCACGCACCAAGCCTCCTGTGTGTCCCCAGAGTCCTGTGCGTCCTGTTGCTGCTCCCCGCACTAGCCTGAAGGTGCGTGTCTTTAGCCCGGTACCTCCAGTTCCGGCACCACGCACCAGGCCTACAGTGCGTCTCAGCCGGCCAGAGTCTGCCGTCTGCCCAACGGCGCCTGAACTGCCCGTCTGCCCAACGGCGCTTGAACTGCCCGTCTGCCCAACGGCGCTTGAACTGCCCGTCTGCCCAACGGCGCTTGAACTGCCCGTCTGCCCAACGGCGCTTGAACTGCCCGTCTGCCCAACGGCGCTTGAACTGCCCGTCTGCCCAAAGGCGCCTGAACTGCCCGTCTGCCCAACGCTGTCTGAACTGTCCGTCTGCCATGAGCCTTCAGAGCCGTCCGCCAGACAGGAGCTGCCAGAGCCTTCCGCCAGACAGGAGCCGCTAGAGCCTTCCGCCAGACAGGAGCAGCAAGAGCCTTCCGCCAGACAGGAGCAGCCAGAGCCTTCCGCCAGACAGGATCAGCCAGAGCCTTCCGCCAGACAGGATCAGCCAGAGCCTTCCGCCAGACAGGATCAGCCAGAGCCTTCCGCCGGACAGGATCAGCCAGAGCCTTCCGCCAGACAGGATCAGCCAGAGCCTTCCGCCAGACAGGATCAGCCAGAGCCTTCCGCCAGACAGGATCAGCCAGAGCCTTCCGCCAGACAGGATCAGCCAGATCCGTCAGCCAGCCATGAGCAGCCAGATCCGTCAGCCAGCCATGAGCAGCCAGATACGTCAGCCAGCCATGAGCAGCCAGATCCGTCAGCCAGCCATGAGCAGCCAGATCCGTCAGCCAGCCATGAGCAGCCAGATCCGTCAGCCAGCCATGAGCAGCCAGATCCGTCAGCCAGCCATGAGCAGCCAGATCCGTCAGCCAGCCATGAGCAGCCAGATCAGTCAGCCAGCCATGAGCAGCCATATCCGTCAGCCAGCCATGAGGAGCCAGATCCGTCAGCCAGCCATGAGCCGTCCAGCCAGGATCCGCCAGAGCCGTCCAGCCAGGATCCGCCAGAGCCGTCCAGCCAGGATCCGCCAGAGCCGTCCAGCCAGGATCCGCCAGAGCCAGCCAGCCAGGATCCGCCAGAGCCAGCCAGCCAGGATCCGCCATTCAGTCCGGTGCTGCCCCTTAGTCCGGTGCCGCCCCTTAGTCCGGTGCCGCCCCTTATCCCGGTGCCGCCCCTTATCCCGGTGCTGCCCCTTATCCCGGTGCTGCCCCTTATCCTGGTGCTGCCCATTAGTCCGGTGCTGCCCCTTAGTCCGGTGCTGCCACTTAGTCCGGTGCTGCCCCTTAATCCAGTGGGGTTAAGTTGGAGGGTGGTCATTTGGAGGAGGCTACGAAAGCGGGTAGTGACTATGGTGGGGTGGGGACCACGACCAGTACCAGAGCCGCCACCGTGGACAGACGCCCACCCAGACCCTCCCCTAGACTTTATGCGAGCCGGATACCACCAGTTCCGGCACCACGCACTAGGCTTAATGTGCGCTCCCAGGGTCCAGCATGCCCTGTTCCTTCTCCCCGCACTAGCCTGAAGGTGCGTGTCTTTAGCCCGGTACCTCCAGTTCCGGCACCACGCACCAGGCCTACAGTGCGTCTCAGCCGGCCAGAGTCTGCCGTCTGCCCAACGGCGCCTGAACTGCCCGTCTGCCCAACGGCGCTTGAACTGCCCGTCTGCCCAACGGCGCTTGAACTGCCCGTCTGCCCAACGGCGCTTGAACTGCCCGTCTGCCCAACGGCGCTTGAACTGCCCGTCTGCCCAAAGGCGCCTGAACTGCCCGTCTGCCCAACGCTGTCTGAACTGTCCGTCTGCCAAGCGCCGAATGAGCTGCCCGTCTGTACTGAGTCTTCAAAGCCGCCCGTCTGTACTGAGCCTGCAAAGCCGCCTGTCTGCCATGAGCCTTCAGAGCCGTCCGCCAGACAGGAGCTGCCAGAGCCTTCCGCCAGACAGGAGCCGCTAGAGCCTTCCGCCAGACAGGAGCAGCAAGAGCCTTCCGCCAGACAGGAGCAGCCAGAGCCTTCCGCCAGACAGGATCAGCCAGAGCCTTCCGCCAGACAGGATCAGCCAGAGCCTTCCGCCAGACAGGATCAGCCAGAGCCTTCCGCCGGACAGGATCAGCCAGAGCCTTCCGCCAGACAGGATCAGCCAGAGCCTTCCGTCAGACAGGATCAGCCAGAGCCTTCCGCCAGACAGGATCAGCCAGAGCCTTCCGCCAGACAGGATCAGCCAGATCCGTCAGCCAGCCATGAGCAGCCAGATCCGTCAGCCAGCCATGAGCAGCCAGATACGTCAGCCAGCCATGAGCAGCCAGATCCGTCAGCCAGCCATGAGCAGCCAGATCCGTCAGCCAGCCATGAGCAGCCAGATCCGTCAGCCAGCCATGAGCAGCCAGATCCGTCAGCCAGCCATGAGCAGCCAGATCCGTCAGCCAGCCATGAGCAGCCAGATCAGTCAGCCAGCCATGAGCAGCCAGATCCGTCAGCCAGCCATGAGCAGCCAGATCCGTCAGCCAGCCATGAGCCGTCCAGCCAGGATCCGCCAGAGCCGTCCAGCCAGGATCCGCCAGAGCCGTCCAGCCAGGATCCGCCAGAGCCGTCCAGCCAGGATCCGCCAGAGCCGTCCAGCCAGGATCCGCCAGAGCCAGCCAGCCAGGATCCGCCAGAGCCAGCCAGCCAGGATCCGCCATTCAGTCCGGTGCTGCCCCTTAGTCCGGTGCCGCCCCTTAGTCCGGTGCCGCCCCTTAGTCCGGTGCCGCCCCTTATCCCGGTGCTGCCCCTTATCCCGGTGCTGCCCCTTATCCCGGTGCTGCCCCTTATCCTGGTGCTGCCCATTAGTCCGGTGCTGCCCCTTAGTCCGGTGCTGCCACTTAGTCCGGTGCTGCCCCTTAATCCAGTGGGGTTAAGTTGGAGGGTGGTCATTTGGAGGAGGCTACAAAAGCGGGTAGTGACTATGGTGGGGTGGGGACCACGACCAGTACCAGAGCCGCCACCGTGGACAGACGCCCACCCAGACCCTCCCCTAGACTTTATGCGAGCCGGATACCACCAGTTCCGGCACCACGCACTAGGCCTAATGTGCGCTCCCAGGGTCCAGCATGCCCTGTTCCTTCTCCCCGCACTAGCCTGAAGGTGCGTGTCTTTAGCCCGGTACCTCCAGTTCCGGCACCACGCACCAGGCCTACAGTGCGTCTCAGCCGGCCAGAGTCTGCCGTCTGCCCAACGGCGCCTGAACTGCCCGTCTGCCCAACGGCGCTTGAACTGCCCGTCTGCCCAACGGCGCTTGAACTGCCCGTCTGCCCAACGGCGCTTGAACTGCCCGTCTGCCCAACGGCGCTTGAACTGCCCGTCTGCCCAAAGGCGCCTGAACTGCCCGTCTGCCCAACGCTGTCTGAACTGTCCGTCTGCCAAGCGCCGAATGAACTGCCCGTCTGTACTGAGTCTTCAAAGCCGCCCGTCTGTACTGAGCCTGCAAAGCCGCCCGTCTGCCATGAGCCTTCAGAGCCGTCCGCCAGACAGGAGCCTTCAGAGCCTTCCGCCAGACAGGAGCCGCTAGAGCCTTCCGCCAGACAGGAGCAGCCAGAGCCTTCCGCCAGACAGGAGCAGCCAGAGCCTTCCGCCAGACAGGATCAGCCAGAGCCTTCCGCCAGACAGGATCAGCCAGAGCCTTCCGCCAGACAGGATCAGCCAGAGCCTGCCTTCCACCGGACAGGATCAGCCAGAGCCTTCCGCCAGACAGGATCAGCCAGAGCCTTCCGCCAGACAGGATCAGCCAGAGCCTTCCGCCAGACAGGATCAGCCAGAGCCTTCCGCCAGACAGGATCAGCCAGATCCGTCAGCCAGCCATGAGCAGCCAGATCCGTCAGCCAGCCATGAGCAGCCAGATACGTCAGCCAGCCATGAGCAGCCAGATCCGTCAGCCAGCCATGAGCAGCCAGATCCGTCAGCCAGCCATGAGCAGCCAGATCCGTCAGCCAGCCATGAGCAGCCAGATCCGTCAGCCAGCCATGAGCAGCCAGATCCGTCAGCCAGCCATGAGCAGCCAGATCAGTCAGCCAGCCATGAGCAGCCAGATCCGTCAGCCAGCCATGAGCAGCCAGATCCGTCAGCCAGCCATGAGCCGTCTAGCCAGGATCCGCCAGAGCCGTCCAGCCAGGATCCGCCAGAGCCGTCCAGCCAGGATCCGCCAGAGCCGTCCAGCCAGGATCCGCCAGAGCCGTCCAGCCAGGATCCGCCAGAGCCAGCCAGCCAGGATCCGCCAGAGCCAGCCAGCCAGGATCCGCCATTCAGTCCGGTGCTGCCCCTTAGTCCGGTGCCGCCCCTTAGTCCGGTGCCGCCCCTTATCCCGGTGCTGCCCCTTATCCCGGTGCTGCCCCTTATCCCGGTGCTGCCCCTTATCCCGGTGCTGCCCCTTATCCTGGTGCTGCCCCTTAGTCCGGTGCTGCCCCTTAGTCCGGTGCTGCCACTTAGTTCGGTGCTGCACCTTAATCCAGTGGGGTTAAGTTGGAGGGTGGTCATTTGGAGGAGGCTACGAAAGCGGGTAGTGACTATGGTGAGGTGGGGACCACGACCAGTACCAGAGCCGCCACCGTGGACAGACACCCACCCAGACCCTCCCCTAGACTTTATGCTGGTGCGTCCGGAGTTCGCACCTTAAGGGGGGGTTTATGTCACACCCTGGCCTTAGTTATCTTTGTTTTCATTATTATTTTAGTTAGGTCAGGGTGTGACATGGTGTAGTATGTGTTTTTGTATTGTCTAGGGTGTTGTATGGTTTAGGGGGTTAAGTAGAGTAGATGGTTTAGTGTTCAGTGTAGGTGTCTAGGAAAGTCTATGGTTGCCTGAATTGGTTCTCAATTAGAGACAGCTGGTTATTGTTGTCTCTGATTGGGAGCCATATTTAAGGCAGCCATAGGCTTTAGCTGGTTGTGGGTAATTGTCTATGTGTAGTGTTTGTGTCAGCACTATTTATATGTATAGCTTCACGGTCGTCAGTTTGTTATTTTGTTAGTTTGTGTATAGTTGTTAGTTTCTTGGTTTTTCTCTCTTCTTTAATAAAGAAAATGTATTTTGCACACGCTGCGCCTTGGTCCAATCTCTCTCAAGAAGACGATCGTGACATATCCAGGCTGTACCATAGTTAGTTATATCCAGGCTGTACCATAGTTAGTTATCTCCAGGCTGTACCATAGTTAGTTATATCCAGGCTGTACCATAGTTAGTTATATCCAGGCTGTACCATAGTTAGTTATATCCAGGCTGTACCATAGTTAGTTATATCCAGGCTGTACCATAGTTAGTTATATCCAGGCTGTACCATAGTTAGTTATATCCAGGCTGTACCATAGTTAGTTATATCCAGGCTGTACCATAGTTAGTTATATCCAGGCTGTACCATAGTTAGTTATAGCCAGGCTGTCCCATAGTTAGTTATATCCAGGCTGTACCATAGTTAGTTATATCCAGGCTGTACCATAGTTAGTTATATCCAGGCTGTACCATAGTTAGTTATAGCCAGGCTGTACCATAGTTAGTTATAGCCAGGCTGTACCATAGTTAGTTATATCCAGGCTGTACCATAGTTAGTTATATCCAGGCTGTACCATAGTTAGTTATATTCAGGCTGTACCATAGTTAGTTATATCCAGGCTGTACCATAGTTAGTTATATCCAGGCTGTACCATAGTTAGTTAACATGAAACTTTTTTCTTATTTAGCCAAATGTTTTTCACCCTGAAGACAGGCTTTGTGGGAAGCTCAATTTGTCAGCACCATCTGCAGTGTAAGACGCCGTTAATAGTAGTTATGAAATGCTACTATTTGGATAACAAGCATACACAAAGATCACTAATTCACTATGTGATTAACGAGAAACGTCTTGGATGGTCTTTATCCTTGTCTCACCTGGTTGCCGTAGCGTCCATGTGAGCGTCACATCCTTGAGCGATCTTTCCCTTCAGGGGATAGAAGATGAAGATTTTCCCTGCTTTTCTGCTGGTGACAGCTTCAATTCTCGCCCATTTTCCTGCTATGCTGCGGAAATTAATTACACAAAATACTGAGCTTCAAAATTCTGGATATGAATGACAAATTCCATATTTACTGGCATAATTAATCTGACCAAAGGTCAATGCTTAACAGTAAAGTAAGCGATTCAAAGTTTCACTCCAAAACTTGTCATTTTTTGCCAGTGTTCTACAATGTTAATTTTTGCAATGGCCTCCAGGTCAACCGACTAAGCGTTTTCCTGAGAGAAGGACAGAAAGAAGTAAGGGAAGAAGAAAAACAAAAGAGAAGGACAGAAAGATAGCTAGCCTGCTGCTACATTCACTATGACAGTGTGGATCGATTCTGACAGATGATAACTTCCTTGATGCACATAATACATTGCATAATATCAATTAGTATCTTCTCTTCTCACAGCAGAAATGTCACTTGGCACCTTTTAACTCCTGCTATAGAACTTAATCAATCGTCTGAAAATAGTACCACTCATTTTTGAAGGGCCTGCATCCTTGAAACAGACTAAGCCTAGTCCTGGACAAAATAATAACTTTCAATGGAGAATCTCCATGAGTTTGCTTTTTGGTTTAGGACTATAGGCTTAATCTGTCTGGGAAACTAGCCTATGGTGTGTATAATAAAGAATGACGTGATATGCAGAATGAGAGGCCTAATTGACAAGCCCTTCTCCCAAATGACAGACATCCTGTCCTCCACTTCGTTGACTCCATTGGGGATCTTTGTAAAGTCCTCTTTGCCCAGGGCCTTTTGACACACAGAGAATGTGCAGTTGTATGTCCCAGTCACACTGAGGTCATGACTGGAAGAATGAAACAGAAGCATCTACATCACTAAACGGTAAGGCAGCCGTCTTTACTGCCTGTCATTCATTTCTATTGCACCGACAATATACAGTTACACTTCCCGTTCTTTTTCAAAGATTCCACTGTGTTTTGCATTGTTGTCCACCTTCCCAGTTCCTGTGTTCCTGGCTGGTCGGTAACACTGTGTTACATACACTCCACTCTGACATATATTATGTGATGTATGTTTAAACAGTCATGACTGTTGGGGTCATACGCTGATAGCACTAGTCATGACTGCTTATAACATCTTTTATGTCATTGTTATGGAGCACTTATGGGACAGAGGGTGCATGGAAGGTGTAACCTAATATGCTTTACTCAGTGAAAAGGGCAGAAGAGGGACAGTGAGATCAGGTTGATATTGTTTAAGGCTCCACATACTTTGCCAATAGGTCCATAAGGTATCCCGGGGTGCTGGGGTCGGGCCTCAGAGGTGGGCCCATGACGAACTTGGCAGCGTGGGCCCAGTCTTTGTGCCAGCAGTGGGTGCCATCTGTACCCAGTCCTGCTGCTATGGGCTCTCCAAACACCGCACGGCCTGTTGGGGCACAAAGATCTCTAAAACCATGCATACATAACATAGAACACCATCCATGTCATGTTGAGCCTCTCCCTCTGTCTGTCTGTCTGTCTGTCTGTCTGTCTGTCTGTCTGTCTGTCTGTCTGTCTGTCTGTCTGTCTGTCTGTCTGTCTGTCTGTCTGTCTGTCTCTCTCTCTCTCTCTCTCTCTCTCTCTCTCTCTCTCTCTCTCTCTCTCTCTCTCTCTCTCTCTCTCTCTCTCTCTCTCTGTCTCTGTCTCTGTCTCTCTCTGTCTCTCTCTGTCTCTCTCTCTCTGTCTCTCTCTCTCTGTCTCTCTCTCTCTGTCTCTCTCTCTCTGTCTCTCTCTCTCTGTCTCTCTCTCTGTCTCTCTCTCTCTGTCATTCTTTCCCACCCACAGTTCCTCCCAGCAGGCAGTGTCAGGCCCCCTCACCATTTCAGCGTGGGCGATGGTGACGGCTCTCTGGGTGGCCTCAGCCTCCACCTCCTCAGGACGACACAACTCATGACCCTCCAGACCTGTGATGCCCAGGGACAGCATCTTCTTAGCCCCCTGCCAAGTGAGAGAAGGTCACTTTAAAAAATGTTCCCTAAATGGCAGATAAAAAAAACTGTCTGTGTGACACAGATAAACTTTCGTGAAATATTCACAGCAATAGTTACAAAAGGTTATACAAGCATGAGCAGATTAGCATAGAATATTACACCGTGTTGAGGGAGGAAGCTGACATGTTACATGCTTTTTGCCAACAGAAAACGGGTTTATTACAAATACTACTCTATGGAAGTTTAGTTGCTAATCGTTTACATGAAAGTTGTCTGTAAACTCACTCTAAACATACATTTATTGTGAGCATCTCCTGAATATTTTCTGTCACCAAAAAGACTACAGATTGGGCATCTGCTGCCCTCTAGTGGTTATTCTACAGACCTCACCTTGGAAAAGAAAGTTAACAATCTAGAGCTAGAACATTCCAACCTGAATCAAACGGAACTAGATGTTGATCCTTGGACTTTTTGTGTAACTGATATTAGATTGAGTGAACACTGCTTTTAGTATCATTTCAGGTTAACACCGACCCACCTGTTCAGCTCAAACAGAGGACAGTTACTGTAATGAACCTTGCCCCTTCAGACATTGACAAGGAACAAACAAAATAAGAGAAGTCAAAAAGTTTCCCCCTTAGTTAATAATTTATTGTGCTCTTTGTGCAGCAACATTAAAAACATTCTCAGCAACATAACTTAATTTTCAAATGCGAGAAAGAATGAATGACAGAGGGGTAAAATGATCAATTAAAAAATAGTCAACATAAAAGCTATGAACTGTAATTCCAGTGTCATGAGATTGTAAAACATGACAGTGCAAATCACATTTGGTTTGGTTCCTGTACCTCATATGAAGGAATGAGACGAGCTACTGTTCATGTGCCTTTATGTAGGCCATGACACGTAAATGGTACTCTTATACTCATATATGAAAGACATGACCAAATGACTGCTGATGATAAGAGTATGTTGGCTGTGTTCTAGGAAGCACCTTGATGACACACATGATAAGGTACATGAGATGAATGGAGAGAACAGGATAGATAAAGATGAAGAAGACTGTGTGTCTGTTTGCTGTGGGTTTTGTAGTACTAGCATGTATAGTAATAACATCCTCACGTGTGATATGTTACTGTCAGACATTATTTGATTTGACATCCCATAGTTATGTTGGTGCTGCAATAGAATCAATGTGTGGGCTCCTTCTTTACCAACATGGGTAAAGAATCTCAAAGACAGCACAAATAGACATCAATAGCGATCCACATCTGTGAAGATTGAAAACATGGCAGAGTGTCTTCAATGTCAACTAGTTCAAGCACATACTGTGCTGCATAGATAGATGGAAATATACGTACTTCATTAATCCCAAAGGGAACAGTTCTTACCAGTACCTTAGAAACACAAACTGTAGCCCACATTAGGTATTTCACACACTGTATTTCATAACCAACTGTCAAATCTTACTTCACCAAGAGTAGAACTTCATCATCTAGACTTGGCTTGGATATGGTTAGTTTTACATGGTTTGGATAGGGTTAGTTTTACATGGCTTGGATATGGTTAGTTTTACATGGTTTGGATAGGGTTAGTTTTACATGGTTTGGATAGGGTTAGTTTTACATGGTTTGGATAGGGTTAGTTTTACATGGTTTGGATATGGTTAGTTTTACATGGTTTGGATAGGGTTAGTTTTACATGGCTTGGATAGGGTTAGTTTTACATGGTTTGGATAGGGTTAGTTTTACATGGTTTGGATAGGGTTAGTTTTACATGGCTTGGATAGGGTTAGTTTTACATGGCTTGGATAGGGTTAGTTTTGCATGGCTTGGATAGGGTTAGTTTTGCATGGCTTGGATAGGGTTAGTTTTACATGGCTTGGATAGGGTTAGTTTTACATGGCTTGGATAGGGTTAGTTTTGCATGGCTTGGATAGGGTTAGTTTTGCATGGCTTGGATAGGGTTAGTTTTACATGGTTTGGATAGGGTTCATTTTACATGGTTTGGATAGGGTTAGTTCTGCATGGCTTGGATAGGGTTAGTTTTACATGGTTTGGATAGGGTTAGTTTTGCATGGCTTGGATAGGGTTAGTTTTACATGGCTTGGATAGGGTTAGTTTTACATGGCTTGGATAGGGTCCGTTTTACATGGCTTGGATAGGGTTAGTTTTATATGGTTTGGATAGGGTTAGTTTTACATGGCTTGGATAGGGTTAGTTTTACATGGTTTGGATAGGGTTAGTTTTACATGGCTTGGATAGGGTTAGTTTTGCATGGCTTGGATAGGGTTAGTTTTACATGGCTTGGATAGGGTTAGTTTTGCATGGCTTGGATAGGGTTAGTTTTACATGGCTTGGATAGGGTTAGTTTTACATGGTTTGGATAGGGTTAGTTTTACATGGCTTGGATAGGGTTAGTTTTGCATGGCTTGGATAGGGTTAGTTTTACATGGCTTGGATAGGGTTAGTTTTGCATGGCTTGGATAGGGTTAGTTTTACATGGCTTGGATAGGGTTAGTTTTGCATGGCTTGGATAGGGTTAGTTTTACATGGCTTGGATAGGGTTCGTTTTACATGGCTTGGATAGGGTTAGTTTTACATGGCTTGGATAGGGTTAGTTTTATATGGCTTGGACAGGGTTAGTTTTACATGGCTTGGATAGGGTTAGTTTTACATGGCTTGGATAGGGTTAGTTTTGCATGGCTTGGATAGGGTTAGTTTTACATGGCTTGGATAGGGTTAGTTTTACATGGCTTGGATAGGGTTAGTTTTACATGGTTTGGATAGGGTTAGTTTTACATGGCTTGGATAGGGTTAGTTTTGCATGGCTTGGATAGGGTTAGTTTTACATGGCTTGGATAGGGTTAGTTTTGCATGGCTTGGATAGGGTTAGTTTTACATGGCTTGGATAGGGTTAGTTTTGCATGGCTTGGATAGGGTTCGTTTTACATGGCTTGGACAGGGTTAGTTTTACATGGCTTGGATAGGGTTAGTTTTATATGGCTTGGATAGGGTTAGTTTTATATGGTTTGGATAGGGTTAGTTTTACATGGTTTGGATAGGGTTAGTTTTGCATGGCTTGGATAGGGTTAGTTTTGCATGGCTTGGATAGGGTTAGTTTTGCATGGCTTGGATAGGGTTCGTTTTACATGGCTTGGACAGGGTTAGTTTTGCATGGCTTGGATAGGGTTAGTTTTACATGGCTTGGATAGGGTTAGTTTTGCATGGTTTGGATAGGGTTAGTTTTACATGGCTTGGATAGGGTTAGTTTTTCATGGCTTGGATAGGGTTCGTTTTACATGGCTTGGACAGGGTTAGTTTTACATGGCTTGGATAGGGTTAGTTTTATATGGCTTGGATAGGGTTAGTTTTATATGGTTTGGATAGGGTTAGTTTTACATGGCTTGGATAGGGTTAGTTTTACATGGTTTGGATAGGGTTAGTTTTGAATGGCTTGGATAGGGTTAGTTTTGCATGGCTTGGATAGGGTTAGTTTTGCATGGCTTGGATAGGGTTCGTTTTACATGGCTTGGACAGGGTTAGTTTTACATGGTTTGGACAGGGTTAGTTTTGCATGGCTTGGACAGGGTTGGTTTTACATGGCTTGGACAGGGTTAGTTTCGCATGGCTCGGACAGTGTTAGTTTTGCATGGCTTGGACAGGGTTAGTTTAGCATGGCTTGGACAGGGTTAGTTTTGCATGGCTTGGACAGGGTTAGTTTAACATGGCTTGGATGGGGCTAATTAGTTTTGCATGGCGTGGACAGGGTTAGTTTTGCATGGCTTGGACAGGGTTGGTTTTGCATGGCTTGGATAGGGTTGGTTTTGCATGGCTTGGATAGGGTTAGTTTTGCATGGCTTGGATATGGTTAGTTTTGCATGACTTGGATAGGGTTAGTTTTGCATGGCTTGGATAGGGTTAGTTTTGCATGGCTTGGACAGGGTTAGTTTTGCATGGATTGGATAGGGTTAGTTTAGCATGGCTTGGATAGGGTTAGTTTTGCATGGCTTGGATGGGGTTAGTTTTGCATGGCTTGGACAGGGTTAGTTTTGCATGGCTTGCATAGGGTTAGTTTTGCATGGCTTGGATAGGGTTAGTTTTGCATGGCTTGGATAGGGTTAGTTTTACATGGTTTGGATAGGGTTAGTTTTGCATGGCTTGGATAGGGTTAGTTTTGCATGGCTTGGATAGGGTTGGTTTTGCATGGCTTGGATAGTGCTGGTTTTGCATGTTTTGGAAAGGGTTAGTTTTGCATGGCTTGGATAGGGTTGGTTTTGCATGGCTTGGATAGGGTTGGTTTTGCATGTTTTGGATAGGGTTAGTTTTGCATGGCTTGGATAGGGTTGGTTTTGCATGGCTTGGATAGGGTTGGTTTTGCATGTTTTGGATAGGGTTAGTTTTGCATGGCTTGGATAGGGTTGGTTTTGCATGGTTTGGATAGGGTTGGTTTTGCATGGCTTGGATAGGGTTGGTTTTGCATGGCTTGGATAGGGTTGGTTTTGCATGGTTTGGATAGGGTTAGTTTTGCATGGCTTGGATAGGGTTAGTTTTGCATGGCTTGGATAGGGTTGGTTTTGCATGGCTTGGATAGTGTTGGTTTTGCATGTTTTGGATAGTGTTAGTTTTTCATGGCTTGGATAGGGTTGGTTTTGCATGGCTTGGATAGGGTTGGTTTTGCATGTTTTGGATAGGGTTAGTTTTGCATGGCTTGGATAGGGTTGGTTTTGCATGGCTTGGATAGGGTTGGTTTTGCATGTTTTGGATAGGGTTAGTTTTGCATGGCTTGGATAGGGTTGGTTTTGCATGGCTTGGACAGGGTTCGTTTTGCATGGCATGCATCGCTTCTTTAGTCTAGTCTTCTATTAGGCTACATCAGGGTTAAACATGAACCTAAACCAATGACCTCTGGAATACTTACACATTGAGTGGACAGTCAATAGGAACTCGTGACTGACCCTTTCAAAATAATGTATTTGCTTAGTCTGTCAAAATAGGTAATTAGTATTTTCTCACCAACAGTTGATAAAGTAACCTTTGTTCAGTCCTGGTTCATGGGATATTGTATGGGTACATTGTTACCCACAAGGTTCCGTGGTTCCTTTTTAACACACCCATAGTCTTTTCCGGGGTGCGTTCAGTACGACAGAACAGTGTGCAATGTTAAATTCAACAGAACCTGTAATGTACTTAGCGACCAGCAGAAAAATATTGGGATTATGGTGGCCCAGAAGGCAATTACCGTATGGTTTGCTACACGATTTTTACGATTTCAAATAGTCACACTTAAATTGATCAGGGCACACCTCAACACCCACTAAACGGGAGCAAACTTACCTCAAAGGCTATTGAAGAACGGTGTGTACCGTTTGGGGGAAATGTGTTTCGTTCAGTACAAACCGTCGCAAAAGTTGAAGTAGACTGAACAAACCCCAGGTTTGAGCCATATTGACTGTGTTGTGGTCAGAAATGTTTTGGAATAAGGTCTCCATTCTCTGCGTGCACCTGGGATATAGCTCCAATCTCTTGGCATTGGGAAAACGCAGCATACAGCTCATGGTTTTGAAGCATGAACACATCCTTGTATGCAATGAACATCTTGAAGGAGTTGACACCTTTCTCTTTGGACAAAGTCGCCATTTCCTTTTTAACCTAGAATGGGTTTAGCAAAAAGCTAATTAGTTTAGGGTGCTTTTCTTTTCAATGCTGAGAGATAAGACTCTTAACATTTCTGTAAAAACCATGTATTGACATACTGTCCATCCCAGGTCTCCATGGAGTCTATTACCACATGCTATTTCCAGTTGGGATGTTATTTAAGCAATAAGGCCTGAGGAGGAGTGATAGATATCGCCAATATACCACGGCTAAGGGCTGTTCTTAGGCACGACGCAACGCAACGCGAAGAAGGATCATGATAGTGCCTCCTGCCACTTTCCAGGGCAGCATGGATAAAGATACACAGAACAGGGTTCCATGGATAAAGATACACAGAACAGGGTTCCATGGATAAAGATACACAGAACAGGGTTCCATGGATAAAGATACACAGAACAGAGTTCCATGGATAAAGATACACAGAACAGGGTTTAGGTTCCATGGATAAAGATACACGGAACAGGGTTTAGGTTCCATGGATAAGGATATACGGAACAGGGTTTAATTTCCATGGATAAAGATACATGGAACAGGGTTTAAGTTCCATGGATAGAGATACACGGAACAGGGTTTAGGTTCCATGGATAAAGATACACGGAACAGGGTTTAGGTTCCATGGATAGAGATACACGGAATACGGTTTACGTTCAATGGATAGAGATACACAGAACAGGGTTTAGGTTCCATGGATAAAGATACTGTACACGGACGGAACAGGGTTTAGGTTCCATAGACAGAGATACACGGAACAGGGTTTAGGTTCCATGGATAGAGATACACGGAACAGGGTTTAGGTTCCATGGATAAAGATACTGTACACGGATGGAACAGGGTTTAGGTTCCATAGACAGAGATACACTGAACAGGGTTTAAGTTTATTGTTTAATCCCAGACCATGGTCCTGCCAGGGCAACCTGTACAAACACAGGACAGGGTTAGGGTGTAGAGCGGCACAAGGGTTCGGGTTTAGATAGGGGTGTTGATGATAAGGGGGTTAGGGCTTATTCCAGGATCATGGTGGTGTGCTTCCTTCTGTAAGGACAGTCTGGCTACAGAGAGCAGGGTTAGAGTTTATTATATATTGCGTTTGGGGTTAGAGTGTAGACAGATTATGGACAAGGAGAGAATGCAATCCATGCTTTGGTTTGGTTAAAAATAGCCACTGCACCAACCACTAATATTAGATGTAAGTCAATGTCCCTCAGTTAGCATACTTTTCATAATTCCATGCCCAAATAATCTCTGAAAGGGAGTTCAATGACTTGGTTTAAAGTTACTTTGAGATCATTTGAGAATGACATATGGCATTTTCCCATCTGGCCTGGGTCCCAATCTATTTGGGGTGTAAGACGTAGTGTTATTTTGGGGGAAGTTGTGTTTCCATAGCTAGAGCTGACACTAAGGACTTGTGAAGAGCACAATCAACAAACTCTGAATACTCTAAACAGTTTATTTTGAGAAGGAAAAAGCTAATGCATGTTAACTAGGGCACATTGATTTAAGGCCCTTAATTATATCATTATACATTTTTACCAGTTGAATGTAGACACACACACACAAATTTAAAAACTTTTTTTTTTCTGAAATATGTTATTAAAATGTGCAAAATAGGTGATATCTCATTAACTATGCACATATTCACACATCGCGCAAATCTATTTTTCTGGACACTGGATGAAGTCAGCCTAAATATTTTGGTTTCATTTTGTTAAGACACTCCAGGACTGGACTTGCTCAGAGCAGATTGTGGATAAATACTTTTTAAATCTTTCTATCTGTACAATACTAAATGCATGTTTGGTGCATTTTTTCAAAGAAAAGTTATCTATAATAATAAACAATTGCCTACATGTATATGGATATATATATATATATATATATATATATATATATATATATATATATGGATATATGGATTACCACACAAAATTTGGTGAATGCAGATGCTTCTGAGTTGGCATGTGGGAAAAGTCTGACTTTCGGGAAATGGCAGTTAAAAACAAGTACACTGAATTTAGAGTACTAAACGCCAAACACCTATGTAGACCCAATCACTACCTCTTCAAAGTACACTATATATACAAAAGTATGTGGGCACCCCTTCGAATTAGTGGATTCGGCTATTTCAACCACACCCATTGCTGACAGGTGTATAAAATCGAGCAATCTCCATAGACAAACTTTGGCAGTATAATGTTCTTACTGAAGAGCTCAGTGACTTTCAACGTGGCACAGTCATAACATGCCACCTTTCCAAAAAGTCAGTTCATAAAATGCCTGCCCTGCTGGCCTCCTGAGTGTCGCAGCGGTCTAAGGCACTGCATTGCAGTGCTTGAGACGTCCCTACAGACCCGGGGGCACAATTGGCCCAGCGTCGGTCGGGTTAAGGGATGGTTTGGCCGGCCGGGATTTCCTTGTCCCATCGCGCACTAGCGACTCCTTGTGGCAGGCTGGGCGGCTGCAAGCTGCCTACGGTTGCCAACTGGATGGTGTTTCCTCTGACACACTGGTGCGGCTGGCTTCCGAGTTAAGCGAGCAGTGTGTCAAGAAGCAGTGCGGCATGGCAGGGTCGTGTTTTGGAGGACGCATGGCTCTCGACCTTCGCCTCTCCCGAGTCCGTAGGGGAGTTGCAACGATGGGACAAGACTGTAACTACCAATTGGATACCACAAAATTGGGGATAAAAATGGGTAAAAGTTGTTTTTAAAATCTATATATGCAATACCGTTCAAAAGTTTGGGATCACTTAGAAATGTCCTTGTTTTTGAAAGAAAATTACATTTTTGGTCCATTAAAATAACATCAAATTGATCAGAAATGCAGTTAGACATTGTTAATGTTGTAAATTACTATTGTAGCTGGAAACTGCAGATTCTTTTATGGAATATCTACATAGGCGTACAGAGGCCCATTATCGGCAACCATCACTCCTGTGTTCCAATGGCACGTTGTGTTAGCTAATCCAAGTTTATCATTTAAAAAGGCTAATTGATCATTAGAGAACACTTTTTCAATTAGGTTAGCACAGCTGAAAACTGTTGTGCTGATTAATTAAGAAGCAATAAAACTGGCATTCTTTAGACTAGTTGAGTATCTGGAGCATCAGCATTTGTGGGTTCGATTACAGGCCAGAAACAATGACCTTTCTTCTGAAACTCGTCAGTCTATTCTTGTTCTGTGAAATGAAGGCTATTCCATGCGAGAAATTGCCAAGAAACTGAAGATCTGGTACAACGCCGTGTACTACTCCCTTTACAGAACAGCGCAAATTGGCTCTAACCAGAATAGAAAGAGGAGTCCCGGTGCACAACTGAGCAAGAGGACAAGTACATTAGAGTGTTTAGTTTGAGAAACAGACACCTCACAAGTCCTCAATTGGCAGCTTCATTAAATAGTAACCGCAAAACACCAGTCTCAACGTCAACAGTGAAGAGGCGACTCCGGGATGCTGTCCTTGTAGGCAGAGTTGCAAAGAAAAAGCCATATCTCAGACTGGCCAATAAAAAGGAAAGATTAAGATGGGAAAAAGAACATAGACACTGGACAGAGTAACTCTGCCTAGAAGGCCAGCATCCCCTATATATACAGTACCAGTCAAAAGTTTGGACACACCTACTCATTCAAGGGTTTTTCTTTATTTTGACTATTTTCTACATTGTATACATCAAAACTATTAAATAGCATATCCTGTAGTAATCAAAAACGTGTTGAACAAATCAAATTATATTTTAGATTTTAGATTCTTCATAGTAGTCACCCTTTACCTTGATGACAGCTTTGCACACTCTTGGCATTCTCTCAACCAGCTTCACCTGGAATGCTTTTCCAACAGTCTTGAAGGTGTTCCCACATATGCTGAGCACCTGTTGGCTGCTTTTCCTTCACTCTGCGGTCCAACTCATCCCAAACCATCTCAATTTGATTGAAGTCAGGTAATTGTGGAGGCCAGGTCATCTGATGCGGCACTCCATCACTCTCCTTCTTGGTCAAATAGCGCTTACACAGCCTGGAGGTGTGTTTTGGGTCATTGTCCTGTTGAAAAACAAATGATAGTCCCATAAAAACTGCAAACCAGATGGGATGGCGTATCGCTGCAGAATTCTGTGGTAGCCATGCTGGTTAAGTGTGCCTTGAATTCTAAATAAATCACTGACAGTGTCACCAGCAAAGCACCCCCACACCATAACACCTCCTTCTCCATGCTTCACGGTGGGAACCACACATGCGGAGATCATCTGTTCACCTACTCTGCGTCTCATAAAAACACGGCGGTTGGAACAACAAATCTCAAATTTCATCAGGACTCATCAGACTAAAGGACAGATTTCCACTGGTCTAATGTAGTCCATTGCTTGTGTTTCTTGGCTCAAGCAAGTCTCTTATTCTTGTTGGTGTCCTTTAGTAGTGGTTTCTTTGCAGCAATTCAACAATGAAGGCTTGATTCACACAGTCTCGTCTGAACAGTTGATGTTGAGATGTGTCTGTTATTTGAACTCTGTGAATCATTTATTTTGGCTGCAATCTGAGGTGCAGTTAACTCTAATGAACTTAATCTCTGCAGCAGAGGAAACTCTGGATCTTCTTGTCCTGTGGCGGTCCTCATGAAAGCCAGTTTCGTCATGGCACTTGATGGTTTTTGCGACTGTACTTGAAGAAACTTTCATGTCTTAAAGTAATGATGGACTCTGGCCACTTTAATAAATTGACTTAATAAAGATATCACTAGTCACCTTAAATAACGGCCCTTTAATAATGTTTACATATCCTACATTACTCATCTCATATGTATATACTGTTCTATACCATCTACTGCATCTTGCCTATGCTTATCATCAGTCACTTTAAATAACACCACTTTAATAATGTTTACATATCCTACATCACTCATCTCATATGTATATACTGCTCTATACCACCTATTGAATCTTGCCTATGCCGCACGGCCATCGCTCATCTATATATTTATATGTACATATTCTTATTCATCCCTTACATGTGTGTGTATAAGGTAGTTGTTGTGAATTTGTTAGATTACTTGTTAGATATTACTGCATTGTCGGAACTTGTCACAACTGATTATTGGCTCAAACGCAATAATTCCACAAATGAACTTTTAACAAGGCACACCTGTTAATTGAAATTCATTTCAGGTGACTACCTCATGAAGCTGGTTGAGAGAATGGCAAGTGTGTGTAAAGCTGTCATCAAGGCAAAGGGTGGCTACTTTGAAGAATCTCATGTCAAATATATTTTGATTTGTTTAACACTTTTGGTTACTACATGATTTCATATGTGTTATGTCATAGTTTTGATGTCTTCACTATTATTCTACAATGTAGAAAATGGTAAAAATAAAGACAAACCCTTGAATGAGTAGGTGTGTCCAAACTTTTGACTGGTACTATATATATACAGTGGGGAGAACAAGTATTTGATACACTGCCGATTTTGCAGGTTTTCCTACTTACAAAGCATGTAGAGGTCTGTAATTTTTATCATAGGTACACTTCAACTGTGAGAGACGGAATCTAAAACAAAAATCCAGAAAATCACATTGTATGATTTTTAAATAATTAATTTGCATTTTATTGCATGACATAAGTATTTGATCACCTACCAACCAGTAAGAATTCCGGCTCTCACAGACCTGTTAGTTTTTCTTTAAGAAGCCCTCCTGTTCTCCACTCATTACCTGTATTAACTGCACCTGTTTGAACTCGTTACCTGTATAAAAGACACCTGTCCACACACAATCAAACAGATTCCAACCTCTCCACAATGGCCAAGACCAGAGAGCTGTGTAAGGACATCAGGGATAAAATTGTAGACCTGCACAAGGCTGGGATGGGCTACAGGACAATAGGCAAGCAGCTTGGTGAGAAGGAAACAACTGTTGGCGCAATTATTAGAAAATGGAAGAAGTTCAAGATGACGGTCAATCACCCTCGGTCTGGGGCTCCATGCAAGATTTCACCTCGTGGGGCATCAATGATCATGAGGAAGGTGAGGGATCAGCCCAGAACTACACGGCAGGACCTGGTCAATGACCTGAAGAGAGCTGGGACCACAGTCTCAAAGAAAACCATTAGTAACACACTACGCCGTCATGGATTAAAATCCTGCAGCGCACGCAAGGTCCCCCTGCTTAAGCCAGTGCATGTCCAGGCCTGTCTGAAGTTTGCCAATGACCATCTGGATGATCCAGAGGAGGAATGGGAGAAGGTCATGTGGTCTGATGAGACAAAAATAGAGCTTTTTGGTCTAACTCCACTCGCCGTGTTTGGAGGAAGAAGAAGTATGAGTACAACCCCAAGAACACCATCCCAACCGTGAAGCATGGAGGTGGAAACATCATTCTTTGGGGATGCTTTTCTGCAAAGGGGACAGGACGACTGCACCGTATTGAGGGGAGGATGGATGGGGCCATGTATCGCGAGATCTTGGCCAACAACCTCCTTCCCTCAGTAAGAGCATTGAAGATGGGTCATGGCTGGGTCTTCCAGCATGACAACGACACGAAGCACACAGCCATGGCAACTAAGGAGTGGCTCCGTAAGAAGCATCTCAAGGTCCTGGAGTGGCCTAGCCAGTCTCCAGACCTGAACCCAATAGAAAATCTTTGGAGGGAGCTGAAAGTCCGTATTGCCCAGCGACAGCCCCGAAACCTGAAGGATCTGGAGAAGATCTGTAGGGAGGAGTGGGCCAAAATCCCTGCTGCAGTGTGTGCAAACCTAGTCAAGAACTACAGGAAACGTATGATCTCTGTAATTGCAAACAAAGGTTTCTGTACCAAATATTAAGTTCTGCTTTTCTGATGTATCAAATACTTATGTCATGCAATAAAATGCAAATTAATTACTTAAAAATCATACAATGTGATTTTCTGGATTTTTGTTTTAGATTCCGTCTCTCATAGTTGAAGTGTACCTATGATAATAATTACAGACCTCTACATGCTTTGTAAGTAGGAAAACCTGCAAAATCGGCAGTGTATCAAATACTTGTTCTCCCCACTGTATATCAGTTGAAGTCTGAAGTTTACATACACCTTAGCCAAATACATTTAAACTCAGTTTTTCACAATTCCTGACATTTAATCCCAGTAAAAATTCCCTGTTTTAGGTGAGTTAGGATCACCACTTTATTTTAAGAATGTGAAATGTCAGAATAATAGAAGAGAGAATGATTTATTTCAGCTTTTATTTCTTTCATCACATTCCCAGTGGGTCAGAAGTTTACATACACTCAATTAGTATTTAATAGCATTGCCTTTAAATTGTTTAACTTGGGTCAAACGTTTCAGGTAGCCTTCCACAAGCTTCCCACAATAAGTTGGGTAAATTTTGGCCCATTCCTCCTGACAGAGCTGGTGTAACTGAGTTAGGTTTGTATGCCTCCTTGCTCGCACATGCTTTTTCAGTTCTGCCCACAAATGTTCTATAGGATTGAGGTCAGGGCTTTGTGATGGCCACTCCAATACCTTGACTTTGTTGTCCTTAAGCCATGTTACCACAACTTTGGAAGTATGCTTGGGGTCATTGTCCATTTGGAAGACCCATTTGCGACCAAGCTTTAACTTCCTGACTGATGTCTTGAGATGTTGCTTCAATATATCCACATAATTTTCCTCCTTCATGATGCCATCTATTTTGTGAAGTGCACCAGTCCCTCCTGCAGCAAAGCACCCCCACAACATGATGCTGCCACCCCCGTGCTTCACGGTTGGGATAGTGTTCTTTGGTTTGCAAGCCTCCCCCTTTTTCCTCCAAACATAACGACGGTCATTATGGCCAAACAGTTCTATTTTTGTTTCATCAGACCAGAGGACATTTCTCCAAAAAGTACGATCTTTGTTCCCATGCACAGTTGCAAACCGTAGTCTGGCTTTTTTATGGCGGTTTTGGAGCAGTGGCTTCTTCCTTCCTGAGCGGCCTTTCAGGTTATGTCGACATAGGACTCGTTTTACTGTGGATACCTTTGTACCTATTTCCTCCAGCATCTTCACAAGGTCCTTTGCTGTTGTTCTGGGATTGATTTGCACTTTTCGCACCAAAGTACGTTCATCTCTAGGAGACAGAACGCGTCTCCTTCCTGAGCGGTATGACGGCAGCGTGGTCCCATGGTGTTTATACTTGCGTACTATTGTTTGTACAGATGAACGTGGTACCTTCAGGCTTTTGGAAATTGCTCCCAAGGATGAACCAGACTTGTGGAGGTCTACAATATTTTTTCTGAGGTCTTGTCTGATTTCTTTTGATTTTCCCATGATGTCAAGCAAAGAGGCACTGAGTTTGAATGTAGGCCTTGAAATACATCCACAGGTACACCTCCAGTTGACTCAAATGATGTCAATTAGCCTATCAGAAGCTTTTGGAATTTTCCAAGCTGTTTAAAGGCACGGTCAACTTAGTGTATGTAAACCTCTGACCCACTGGAATTGTGATACAGTGAATTATAAAATTGTAAAATAATCTGTCTGTAAACATTAAAAAAAAAATATATATATATATTTTTTTACCCCAATTTCATGGTATCCAATTGGTAGTAGTTACAGTCTTGTCTCATTGCTGCAACTCCCGTATGGACTCAGAGAGGCAAATGTCAGGAGCCATGCGTCCTCCGAAACACAACCCAACCTAGCCGCACTGCTTCTTGACACAATGCACATCCAACCCGGAAGCCAGCCACACCAATGTGTCGGAGGAAACACAGTACACCTGGAGACCTGATCAGCGTGCACTGTGCCCGGCCTGACACAGGAGTCGCCAGTGCGCGATGAGACAAGGATATCCCTGCCGGCCAAACCCTCCCTAACCCGGACGACGCTGGGCCAATTGTGCGCCGCCCCATGGGCCTCCCGGTCGCGGCCGGCTGCGACATAGCCTGGGCTCGAACCCAGAATCTCACTGCGATGCAGTGCCTTAGACCACTGCGCCACCCGGGAGGCCGTCTGTAACAATTATTGGAAAAATGACTTGTGTCATGCACAATGTAGAGGTCCTAACCGACTTGCCAAATTTATAGTTTGTTAACAAAATTTTAAAGAAATTTGTGGAGTGGTTGAAAAACGAGTTTTAACGATTCTGTGCTACGAACTTTGTGGCAACAGTTTTGGAAGGCCCTTTCATGTTTCAGCATGACAATGCCCCTGTGCATAAAGCGAGGTCCATACAGAAATGTTTTTTCGAGATCGGTGTGGATTAACTTGACTGGCCTGCACAGAGCCCTGACCTTAACCTCATCGAACACCTTTGGGATGAATTGGAACACCGACTGCAAGCCAGGCCTAATCGCCCAACATCAGTGCCCGACCTCACTAATGCTCTTGTGGCTGAATGGAAGGATGTCCCCGCAGCAATATTCCAACATCAAGTGGAATGCCTTCCCAGAAGAGTGGATGTTGTTATAGCAACAAAGGAGGGACCAACTCCATATTAATGCTCATGATTTTGGAATGAGATGTTTGACGAGCAGGAGTCCGCATCCTTTTGGTCATGTAGTGTAAGTTACTAAATATAGTCCAGTTTGTAACACTCTATGAAATGGGCTTTAAAATGATGTAGTGAGCTTTGAAATTATTGATGTTTGTCCATTTTAAAGTGGTTAAAAATCATTTAAAAGTTGATGACGGTAGTAATAAACACTAAAGAAAATATACGGTAGAAATATTTTAGCCTGGACTTAAATTGGTTACATACTTTCTGAGAGTAACACTGTAGTGTAAGGATGATGTTGATGATGGGGGTGGTTGATCACACCTCTGAATGAAATATTATAGTGAAGTGCACTGTACAGGGAAGTGGTAGGCTAAACTTCTACTGTACTTTCAGCACAAAAAAATGGGAACATTCCTTAATTCCAGATTAATATCACAAGATTCAAACAAGTTTACTTGCATATCTGCAGCATCTGCTGCACCTTATAATGCTTGTTTTGTTAAATAGCCTACTGATTACATGTTTTTAATTATGTAAAGCTACAGTATGTTTTGAACTTCATTAAATGGGGTTTTATGTAGCCCACCTGTAATACAGAAAAGACATACAATACAGTGCCTTCAGAAAGTATTCACACCCACATTTTGTTGTGTTACAGCCTGAATTTAAAATGGATTACAATTAGATTTTTTGTCACTGGCCTACACACAAAACACCATAATGTAAAAGTGGACATATATTTTTCTAAATGTTTACATATTAATTAAAAATGAATAGCTGAAATGTCTTGTTATGCCAAGCCTAAATAAGTTCAGGAGTAAAAATGTGCTTAAAAATGTGCATGGACTCTATGCAATAATAGTGTTTAACATGATTTTTTAATGACTACCTCATCTCTGTACCCCACACAATTCATTATCTGTAAGGTCCCTCAGTCGAGCAGTGAATTTCAAACACAGATTCAACCACAAAGAATTGGGTGGTTTTCCAATGCCTTGCATCGGTAGATGTGTAAGAAAAATGCAGACATTGAATATCCCTTTGAGCATGGAAAAGTTATTAATTACACTTTGGATGGTGTATCAATACACCCAGTCACTACAAAGATACAAGCATCCTTCCTAACTCAGTCTCTGGAGAGGAAGGAAACTGCTCAGGGATTTCGCTATGAGTTAGAGTTTAAAGGCTGTGATAGAAAAAAACTGAGGATGGATCAACAACATTGTAGTTACTCCACAATACTAGCCTAATTGACAGAGTGAAAATAAGGAAGCTTATGAAGGATAAAATTATTCCAAAACATGCATCCTGTTTGAAACAAGGCACTAAAGTAATACTGCTAAACTTGTGGCAAAGCAATTCACTTTTTGGTCCTGAACACAGTGTTATGTTTGGAGCAAATCCAATACAACACATTACTGAGTACCACTCTCCATATTTTCAAGCATAGTGATGGCTGCATCATATTATGAGTATGCTTGTAATCATTAAGAACTGGGGAGTTTTTCAGGATAAAGAACAAACTGAATGGAGCTAAGCATAGGCAAGATCCTAGAGGAAAACCTGGTTCAGTCTGATTTCTACCAGACACTGGGAGATGAATTCACCTTTCAGCAGGACAATAACCTAAAACACAAGGCCAAATCTATACCGGAGTTGCTTACCAAGAAGTCAGTGAACATTCCTGAGTGACCGAGTTGCAGTTTTGACTTAAATCTACTTGAAAATCTATATCAATACCTAATAATGGTTGTCCAGCAATGATTATCAACCAATTTGACAGAGCTTGAAACATTTTGAAAAGACTAATGTGCAAATGTTTCCACACAATCCAGGTGTGGAAAGCTCTTTGAGACTTACCCAGAAAGAGTCACAGCTGTAAGCACTGCCAAAGGTTCTTCCACAAAGTATTGACTCAGGGGTGTGCATACTTATGTACATTTATTTGTGAGCATCTTTTCACTTTGTCATTATGAGTTATTGTGTATAGATGGGAGAGAAAGAAATCCATTTAATCAATTTTGAATTCAGGCAACAAAATGTAGAATAAGTCAAGGGGTATGGATACTTTCTGAAGGCACTGTAATTACTTTTGTCAGATTTTACTTTTGAATATTCCTGATGCAGTGAAATCAGGCAAACTCAATTAACCCAGAGCCTACACACAGTGCAACACAAAAGTATTCTCACCTTAGTTCCAATACGGAAATCATCTACTGCTTTGGTGCCCATAAATACCAACTCCATGTGGGTATCGATTCCACCCGGTATCACCAGTTCATCGGTGGCATCTATAACGGTATCTCCAGCCGGGATTTGGAGGTTTAATCCGACTTCTTTAATTTGTCCTTCTTCCTTCTTTGCTACATTATTAGACATCGCTGATAATGGAGCAATCCTCGTTCACAATTTTCTCTTCTTTTATAAGAATCCTGCTTTGGTTTAACATTGTTTCTTTCTCTTTTAGAAGCGCTGGACATAGGCCTATAATGTCAGTTAGATATGGGACACACTGGACATAGGCCTATAATGTCAGTTAGATATGGGACACACTGGACGTAGGCCTATAATGTCAGTTAGATATGGGACACACTGGACATAGGCCTATAATGTCAGTTAGATATGGGACACACTGGACGTAGGCCTATAATGTCAGTTAGATATGGGACACACTGGACATAGGCCTGTAATGTCAGTTAGATATGGGACACACTGGGCATAGGCCTATAATGTCAGTTAGATATGGGACACACTGGACATAGGCCTATAATGTCAGTTAGATATGGGACACACTGGACATAGGCCTATAATGTCAGTTAGATATGGGACACACTGGGCGTAGGCCTATAATGTCAGTTAGATATGGGACACACTGGACATAGGCCTATAATGTCAGTTAGATATGGGACACACTGGACATAGGCCTATAATGTCAGTTAGATATGGGACACACTGGGCATAGGCCTATAATGTCAGTTAGATATGGGACACACTGGACATAGGCCTATAATGTCAGTTAGATATGGGACACACTGGACATAGGCCTATAATGTCAGTTAGATATGGGACACACTGGACATAGGCCTATAATGTCAGTTAGATATGGGACACACTGGACATAGGCCTATAATGTCAGTTAGATATGGGACACACTGGGCATAGGCCTATAATGTCAGTTAGATATGGGACACACTGGACATAGGCCTATAATGTCAGTTAGATATGGGACACACTGGACATAGGCCTATAATGTCAGTTAGATATGGGACACACTGGACATAGGCCTATAATGTCAGTTAGATATGGGACACACTGGACATAGGCCTATAATGTCAGTTAGATATGGGACACACTGGACATAGGCCTATAATGTCAGTTAGATATGGGACACACTGGACATAGGCCTATAATGTCAGTTATATATGGGACACACTGGACATAGGCCTATAATGTCAGTTAGATATGGGACACACTGGGCGTAGGCCTATAATGTCAGTTAGATATGGGACACACTGGACGTAGGCCTATAATGTCAGTTAGATATGTGACACACTGGACATAGGCCTATAATGTCAGTTAGATATGGGACACACTGGACATAGGCCTATAATGTCAGTTAGATATGGGACACACTGGACATAGGCCTATAGCCTATAATGTCAGTTAGATATGGGACACACTGGGCGTAGGCCTATAATGTCAGTTAGATATGGGACACACTGGACATAGGCCTATAATGTCAGTTAGATATGGGACACACTGGACATAGGCCTATAATGTCAGTTAGATATGGGACACACTGGGCATAGGCCTATAATGTCAGTTAGATATGGGACACACTGGACATAGGCCTATAATGTCAGTTAGATATGGGACACACTGGACATAGGCCTATAATGTCAGTTAGATATGGGACACACTGGACATAGGCCTATAATGTCAGTTAGATATGGGACACACTGGACATAGGCCTATAATGTCAGTTAGATATGGGACACACTGGGCATAGGCCTATAATGTCAGTTAGATATGGGACACACTGGACATAGGCCTATAATGTCAGTTAGATATGGGACACACTGGACATAGGCCTATAATGTCAGTTAGATATGGGACACACTGGACATAGGCCTATAATGTCAGTTAGATATGGGACACACTGGACATAGGCCTATAATGTCAGTTAGATATGGGACACACTGGACATAGGCCTATAATGTCAGTTAGATATGGGACACACTGGACATAGGCCTATAATGTCAGTTATATATGGGACACACTGGACATAGGCCTATAATGTCAGTTAGATATGGGACACACTGGGCGTAGGCCTATAATGTCAGTTAGATATGGGACACACTGGACGTAGGCCTATAATGTCAGTTAGATATGTGACACACTGGACATAGGCCTATAATGTCAGTTAGATATGGGACACACTGGACATAGGCCTATAATGTCAGTTAGATATGGGACACACTGGACATAGGCCTATAATGTCAGTTAGATATGGGACACACTGGACATAGGCCTATAATGTCAGTTAGATATGGGACACACTGGGCATAGGCCTATAATGTCAGTTAGATATGGGACACACTGGACATAGGCCTATAATGTCAGTTAGATATGGGACACACTGGACATAGGCCTATAATGTCAGTTAGATATGGGACACACTGGGCATAGGCCTATAATGTCAGTTAGATATGGGACACACTGGACATAGGCCTATAATGTCAGTTAGATATGGGACACACTGGACATAGGCCTATAATGTCAGTTAGATATGGGACACACTGGACATAGGCCTATAATGTCAGTTAGATATGGGACACACTGGACATAGGCCTATAATGTCAGTTAGATATGGGACACACTGGGCATAGGCCTATAATGTCAGTTAGATATGGGACACACTGGACATAGGCCTATAATGTCAGTTAGATATGGGACACACTGGACATAGGCCTATAATGTCAGTTAGATATGGGACACACTGGACATAGGCCTATAATGTCAGTTAGATATGGGACACACTGGACATAGGCCTATAATGTCAGTTAGATATGGGACACACTGGACATAGGCCTATAATGTCAGTTAGATATGGGACACACTGGACATAGGCCTATAATGTCAGTTATATATGGGACACACTGGACATAGGCCTATAATGTCAGTTAGATATGGGACACACTGGGCGTAGGCCTATAATGTCAGTTAGATATGGGACACACTGGACGTAGGCCTATAATGTCAGTTAGATATTTGACACACTGGACATAGGCCTATAATGTCAGTTAGATATGGGACACACTGGACATAGGCCTATAATGTCAGTTAGATATGGGACACACTGGACATAGGCCTATAATGTCAGTTAGATATGGGACACACTGGACATAGGCCTATAATGTCAGTTAGATATGGGACACACTGGGCATAGGCCTATAATGTCAGTTAGATATGGGACACACTGGACATAGGCCTATAATGTCAGTTAGATATGGGACACACTGGACATAGGCCTATAATGTCAGTTAGATATGGGACACACTGGGCATAGGCCTATAATGTCAGTTAGATATGGGACACACTGGACATAGGCCTATAATGTCAGTTAGATATGGGACACACTGGACATAGGCCTATAATGTCAGTTAGATATGGTACACACAACAAACAAATATTTAAAGTAGACACACCTCTCACAAAAAGAGAAGGAGAAAAAAAGACATTCCTGGGAAGAAGCCTAGATTTCATACTATTTAGCAAACTTGACTTGCAGTCTGGTCCCCAAGGGAGAAAAAAAAATTCACTCAATTTATCCAGATCACAGATGACAAGCATGTGCAAATTAAAATTGTCTGGTAGAAATTGACAAAGAAATGAACTTGCAGTAGGCCTAAAGTGTTTTTGTTTCCATGAAGCTCCAGGGACCACCAATTTTATGGTGGGCAGGCGGCCCTACCCACAAATAGGCAAGTTGATGGATTGCTGATTTCTTGCTTTCCAACATTCCCAGAACATGAGGTTAGTCTGAGGTTACAGCCAGAGCCAGCCCTGGGCTTAAGCGGCATAGGCGGTTGCCTAGGGCCCCCGGCCGGCTGCTAGGGACTCAGCCGGGGTCTCAACTTACTGTTGAGAGTTAGAATAGTAGAATACACAAGGTGGAAATGTGGTTGTGCATCAGCAGTTTTCCTCTTACGTCAGTCACTGACTGTCACTCAATTAGCACGTCAGCTAACATGTTTTAGATTGTTAAATTAGCCTACCCAGCAGCTATCTAAACTTGCAGTAATCATGGCTGAATTACCGACCAGGCATGATGGGACAATGATCTCCAGAGGGACCACATTTTTGATAGTTACTCTCACTCAGATATTATATTAACATAAGTTATGGCAAAATGTGTAGAATTTCAGGAAATTAGCTTTAAAATTGCAAAAATGTCTCTCTACCCCGTGGCAAAATGTTAAGAATGACAGAAAACTTGCTTGAAAAATGTTACGTTTTCTCTATACCCCATTCTCTGGCCACTAGAAGCTGACCAAGTGTATTTCTGAGGATGTATTCAGTAGGTAAACTCAAACCACAGACTTTCAGATAACATTGTGATATTCCTGGAGCACTCAACACACCACATCTCTTTGTCTCCTGAACTGTTCTTGTTGTTAGCCATTGGGAGAGATTAGCATTTCAGTGCAGTGGATTGGTTGTCAACAAAAACATCACATCAGTTCAGTTCCCACAACTTTTTTCATCCATTAGTGTATTAAAAATAGAATAAAAAACAGAGACATTGGAGAGACAAAGATGCATGTGGTAGGGAGATAAGGCAGCGCACAGGGCTTAGGAAACACCTAACCTTCACAGTACTGCAATAAACAATAGCATGTGACTTAAGAGGATTTACATAAGATGAGAGCCCTAATCAGTAGGAGACAAACCAATGAGGCAGCAGTGGCATCTTGTTACTAACAGAAACTCTCGATGCGGCATGAAGAAAGTTACGATTCAGGGTGGATTTAGAAAGCTGCCGTTGAGCCTTGTTGTTGTTCCCTGTACTACACAGGTCAGGTGTAACTGTAAAAAAATATATGTATCCTGGGAACACTAAACCGAACATAGGGTGATATGAATTAAAAAGTGCCAAAATGGCCATTGTCCTTCAAAGTGATTTGATTGTTTTTGGTTTTAGCTCAGAATGTCCTAATTTTTCCAATCTCTGTAATACTTATTATTTACTGGTATAATAGTTAAACTTTTCCCATTTCAATTTAAAATGTTCTGGCAAAACAGAAAATGCTTTAAACTATTTCCAAATCCTGTTGATCCCCTTCATTACCTCTGTGTGCCTCTAATAAAGGTAGCTCCTGCTTCTTCCTGGTACTGATTTATCTTTTATACTTCTTTTTTATGCTTACAGATGTCTACAAAAAAGTATTTTGAAAGAATGCACATTAAGGGGAAAGCTAAGAGGACCCCCATATGTGCATGCTCAATCTGATTAATCTTTTGTTATATGTTCTTTGTCCCATAAGGTTTCAGAAGTGTTAAGGAAACACAGACATCCATAGACCCAGACTGGTACTGTAGATTGCATTTCCACTAATTGTTGCCCAGATGGCAGTGTTCTCTTCAGATTGAAAAGACATTGAAAATACTCATATAAATTTGACTCATTCTTTCATAATCCTGGAAACATGAACTACCGTAAACAAACCGACGAATGTTTCAAATGATTCCACATTTTAATTACATGATGGTCCTATTTATGTTGAATTATCTTAACCTGAGTAAACGTAATACCTAGACTAGAGTAAAGAAATATCTCTATATTGTGTTGGTTATATTGAAATAATATTTAATTTCATTGAAATATAATAATAATAAAAACTGAACTGGATTTTAAAAATGTATTCCTTATTTCTCTCATACCCTTGGACACACACAATCTCAGATACTGAAATAGAGATGTCAAATGATCAGTCCTCCATACATAATGATCTATCAATTATCTATAGATGTTCTGTAATCAATAGAACTAAGTGGGAAAAATTCCATAAGGCATCAAATTGAGTAGGAAATTATGTAATATTCCCTGGGACTGTATGGAGGTGAAAACACTGCGACAACAGTACTTCAAAACATTTGTCAATCACATTGTTGCAGCTCAAGCATCACAAGGCAGGCAGCTGTTCAGCAGACTCTAAAAATGTTAAGCTTCCAACAATGGAGAGGCAGAAAATGTGAAGGGAAACAATTAAATTACGCCTTGCATGAAGTTTGCTTTTCATTTTGTGAGGCAAATTTAGTGCCATGGTTAATCATTATGCTGTTGAACACGATTTGCAAAAATATTCAAGAGCTTTATGTGCCTCACTGCCCCTTCTGTATTGAAAAATAATGGGCCTCTATCCAATTAAAACCTGCATTAAATCTCTAAAGTATTACATGCACTTTAGCAGTATCTCTCTGATGAGGCTTTTCTGTATGTGCAGATGCTGACAGAGCCTCAGACAGGAGAGCTTTTTGACTGACTGCACTCTCTATTCCAGGGCTTGGATTGTATTGATACAGAGTGTTCAAACCCCTCCACTGAACCCCTGTTCTGAACCATGTTTAGTTAGCCTACTCTGTGGCATGAGAAATGATGAATGTGATACTGCACTGTACTGTAGGTAGAAGTCAAGGATTAAAGCATGATATTATAGCTTGACATGTTTTCTTTAGCTTGAATATAACCTTATTAACCACCCCCTTTTTATAATAATTGTTGAATTTTCAAACCAATTAAATTTCAACACATTTCTTGATAGTCTTACTTGAACAAGAGCAGAATGGCCAAACTATTCCAAAACATCATGTGATTCATTGTTCTGTAATAAGGGCAACATTCCAACATGTGAAAAGATGATTTATGTGACCATCTGCTTTGTTTGATCTTAAATTCATTATATTTTTTGGTAGCGGAATTCTATACAGGCCCCATTCAAAACAAAAATAATCTTGAAAGGTGATGATGGATATGCCCCAGTATAGATCGATCCCCTTTACTAGTACCATTCCATTTTAAATCCACTGCCTCATTTCTCATTGATAAAGTGACCAAATATGAGAACACATAACAGACAGCTACTGTAGATGTTCAACAACCTCACTATCTACTCATGTTAATTAAAAGATTTGCAACTACACGTGTCTGAAGATAATCAAAATGTCTTCTCCTCTCAGTCCCAGATGTCTCCACGCTGCTGCAGAGCTCGTTTGCTGCAGCAATCTCATGTTTATTTAGAATTAATCAATCTACCCACAATTGAGTTAATTAATTAGTGTTTTAATGCTACACTTATAATTGCAAGGCAGATGAATCCGTAGACAAAGCAATCAAATTAATGCAGCAAATATAACCGATTATTGTTGTTCAAACTTCTATGTTACAAGAGGGTCTGGATCTTCGTCTGCCTGACAGGGTGTTTTCCAACCACTAGATGGCACCATTGAGTAACATTTCAACTGGTTTGTCCCCTGTCACAACTTGAATATCCACACAATTTGCAGTCCTAGCGTCCTTATTGAGTTAGTTTACATATATATAGGCTGATGTAAGATATATGGGGACCTTTATGACACCTGCAGTTACAGATGCATGTCTACTTGTCTTTACATTGATGGGCAACCAAAGGAAGGATTATGTAAAGGTCGATGGACTTCTCAACCAGACAGTGTCAAGAGCAATAACACCCTGTTTTAAAAAGAAATTGTGATATTTACATTTTTATCATGTGGAAATCAAAGAGGACATTTCCCAGTGCCTTTAAGTTGACATAATATTTAATCTGCTTTCTCCGTGAGGTATGAAACATGACCTCATGCTTCCTCTAAATGTCACAGGGTTTGTGTTCTCTCCAGGAAAATATTCACAAAGGATTGGTAGTGCTGAGCAGAGCACTCTATTTGATTTAGTCCACGCAGTATTAAATACTTCAGAATAAAATTTCCACAAATTTGAATTGCCAACATATTGATTCTATATACACCGAGTGTACAAGACATTAGGAACACGTGCTCTTTCCATGACATAGACTGACCAGGTGAAAGCTCCTATCCCTTATTGATGTCACTTGTTAAATCCACTTCAATTAGTGTAGAAGACAAGTTAAAGAAGGATTTTTAAGCCTTGAGACATCCGAGACATGGATTGTGTATTTGTGTCATTCAGAGGGTGAATGAGCAAGACAAAATATTTAAGTTTCTTCGAACTGGGTATGGTAGTAGGTGCCAAGCGCACCGGTTTGAGTGTGTCAAGAACTGCAATGCTGCTGCGTTTTTCACGCTCAACAGTTTCCCGTGTGTATCAAGAATGGTCCACCACCCAAAAGACATCCAGACAACTTGACGTAACTGTGGGAAGCTTTGGAGTCATCATGGGTCAGCATCCCTGTGGAATGCTTTCAACACCTTGTAGAGTCCATGCCCCGACGAATTGAGGCTGTTCTGAAGGCAAAAGGTGTTCCTAATGTATTGTACACTCAATGTATATGTCAAGGAAAAACAAGTTAAAGTTGTCCAACAATGACTACACACTTACAGCATTAAAATTATTTAATTTACTCTTGTGTTTTGTTGACATAGTTTGTATTGAGGTATAGTGCTCAGTCATATCCAAATCTCCAACAGCACAGTAATTTTTTATTAAGAATTCAATGACTTCTGCCAAATTGTAATACTTTTGTTTACCAATGTTTACAGATTTTCAGGCATTTCAGGAATTTACTTGAATCCTTTCACACCCTCTTAGTGGAAAAAACCCCCAATGATAATTCTCTGCTCCTTTTAGTTGATCATTACTGAAGATCTGCACAGATGGATATGATGTGATGAATAAGTATGCTATCGTATTACTGCACTGCTCTACTAATACACTCTGCACCACAGATTCCCTCGGAGATACTCTGACTGAAAAGAGAAGTGTTTTGGAATGACAATTAGAATATCTGGAGATTTAGATATAGCACATGAAATATAGGTAACTTAAAAAAACATATTATAAATCGCCGTCTTAAATATATTTCTGTTATAGTTATTTGGGTGTGTTAGTTACTAAATAGTAAGCTATTCACAATTATTCATATGTACACCTTCTGGTGTTAAAAAACAGATCTCCACTTACTGTCCTTTCTTTTGGCTTTTCCCTGTCCTTCTGTCCTTCTGTCCTTCTGTCCTTCTGTCCTTCTGTCCTCCCTGTCCTGTTGTGAAAAGGCAGCCCTATAGAATCACAGCATCTCAACAAGTACCTCACATGACTTTCCACATAACAAGTGGATGCAATGCTCTCTTCCCTAATTTCCAGAGAGCACTGTAAGGCATTTTTTTTTTCCGGTGAAGAGGGAATGTAAATACAGGATTTAGAAACATTAGATGGTGTGTTGTAAAGAGAGGTGTTGAAGACTGCATTCCATCACACACTCCACATTTACAGTGTAATTCAGTGCAGCTGAGAGACTGTGTTTTTTTTTTATTGTGATCCAGTTAAATAGTTTAATTATGACAATTTTGGAGCTTCATTTATTTAGCATTTCTTTCATTAGTGCATGAATATGGAGATCTGTCTGTTGTTATTTTGCTATAGTACAGGACAGAAGATAAAAATGATCTCTGGACTATAGTGTCAGTATATTCTCCTGTAAATACTTTCTGGATGTGTTGTTTGGAATTAAAGTTGACATGTAGTGGTTTGTGTGTAGGCTACCAGTCAGTCTGTACAAAGTGGGCATATGTTGTCTTTTTATAGCATACTGGTGACTATCTAAGCTTTAATACTTTGGGTTGTCGCCTGGCCCCCAATTCCCAGCATGCTTTGAAACATGTAAGTCTCTTTTCAATCAGTTTTCGAGCATAGCATCGATATTGGCTGTGTTTGTGGCAAGAGGAGGCGCTTTGGCGGCTTGATGTGAGAGAACTGTCATGGGAGGTTTCAGCTTGACCCAGCTTAAACACACCAATGAAAAGAAGAGGAAACAAAAAAAACGACTATATTTAACCAAATCTGCGGCTTACTCCCTAAAACACACGATAATGATATCCTCTTAACGCGCCATGAACACTGGCGTATTACAGCCCTCATGGCAGCGACAGCCAGCATTCAAGATGGCAGAAAATAACAACAACAATTGAAGCCGTGAGACCATTGTTCTCTCCCTCTCAATTCACCTTCAGTTGTTTTCTCAAGAATAGTAACATTATAATGAACATGGTGACAACAATAATTACCTATAAACCTTACAGAGGATCATTTTTCATGATGAAATACTGTTGAATGTTAAACTATATTTAAGTAATATGTTTGTAAAATGGCGTCGACAGACATGGCAGCTCTGCTTCTAGCTCCTATGCATACTACTAAATTAGTTCCTTATGATTGTCAGTTGGTTTAGAATCCATTACTAGCTCTTTCCTATGTGTTTGATAACATCTCATCACAAGAGCAAGAACAGATCTTTCCTTCATGAGTTTTACAGTGTATTTGTTCATTATTAGGTTAGCCAGAATAACTCTCTGACGGTTCCTCCCTCTCGCCCTCCCTCTTTGCATAACTAAAAATAGATATATCTTTCATGATGGGTTTCTTGTTGTTTTCCAGAATGTTAATTAGCGATTAGTTGGAATAATTCTCAAATTGTCTCTTTTCTCTCAGTGGAGGATAGTCTGTTATTTTAATTAAGCAGAGGTCAGATGTATTAACTCAGCAGGAGAGTGTGGAGTGAAGCGGTGGAAACCAGCAACAACTCTGCATTGTACCACATCTCTGCCACGCACATTTCTAATTTCTACCCCCCTGATTCACAGTTGATGGAATGGAAGAATCTTTGGGGTGGTATGGTGGCTGGCGAGGGGGGAGTTTTGTTTCATGTTTTTGTTGCTCACGGATTCTTTTTGATTAGTCATTTGATGCTGCTCCCCCTAGTTTCCCCCTCCTCTGACTGGGACAATGATATGCTGCTCCCCCCTAGTTTCCCCCTCCTCTGACTGGGACAATGATATGCTGCTCCCCCTAGTTTCTTCTTCCTCTAACTGGGACAATGATATGCTGCTCCCCCCTAGTTTCTCCCTCCTCTGACTGGGACAATGACATGCTGCTCCCCCCTAGTTATCCCCCTCCTCTAACTGGGACAATGATATGCTGCTCCCCCCTAGTTTTCCCCTCCTCTGACTGGGATGATGATATGCTGCTCCCCCCTAGGTTCCCCTTCCTCTGACTGGGACGATGATATGCTGCTCCCCCCTAGTTCCCCCCTCCTCTGACTGGGACAATGATATGCTGCTCCCCCCTAGTTATCCCCTCCTCTGACTGGGACAATGATATGCTGCTCCCCCCTAGTTCCCCCCTCCTCTGACTGGGACAATGATATGCTGCTCCCCGCAGTTCCCCCACCTCTGACTGGGACAATGAAACGCTGCTCCCCCCTAGTTATCCCCTCCTCAGACTGGGACAATGTTATGCTGCTCCTTCCTAGTTTCCCCCTCCTTTGACTGGGACAATGATATGCTGCTCCCCCCTAGTTTCCCCTTCCTCTAACTGGGACAATGATATGCTGCTCCCCCCTAGTTTCCCCCTCCTCTTACTGGGACAATGATATGCTGCTCCCCCCTAGTTTCCCCCTCCTCTGACTGGGACAATGATATGCTGCTCCCCCCTAGTTATCCCCTCCTCTGACTGGGACAATGATATGCTGCTCCCCCCTAGTTTCCCCCTCCCCTGACTGGGACAATGATATGCTGCTCCTCCCTAGTTCCCCCCTCCTCTGACTGGGACAATGATATGCTGCTCCTCCCTACTTTCCCCCTCCTCTGACTGGGACAATGATATGCTGCTCCCCCCTAGATTCCCCCTCCTCTGACTGGGACAATGATATGCTGCTCCCCCCTAGTTTTCCCCTCCTCTAACTGGGACAATGACATGCTGCTCCCCCTAGTTTCTTCTTCCTCTAACTGGGACAATGATATGCTGCTCCCCCCTAGTTTCTCCCTCCTCTGACTGGGACAATGACATGCTGCTCCCCCCTAGTTACCCCCTCCTCTAACTGGGACAATGATATGCTGCTCCCCCCTAGTTTTCCCCTCCTCTGACTGGGACGATGATATGCTGCTCCCCCCTAGGTTCCCCTTCCTCTGACTGGGACGATGATATGCTGCTCCCCCCTAGTTCCCCCCTCCTCTGACTGGGACAATGATATGCTGCTCCCCCCTAGTTATCCCCTCCTCTGACTGGGACAATGATATGCTGCTCCCCCCTAGTTCCCCCCTCCTCTGACTGGGACAATGATATGCTGCTCCCCGCAGTTCCCCCACCTCTGACTGGGACAATGATACGCTGCTCCCCCCTAGTTATCCCCTCCTCAGACTGGGACAATGTTATGCTGCTCCTTCCTAGTTTCCCCCTCCTTTGACTGGGACAATGATATGCTGCTCCCCCCTAGTTTCCCCCTCCTCTAACTGGGACAATGATATGCTGCTCCCCCCTAGTTTCCCCCTCCTCTGACTGGGACAATGATATGCTGCTCCCCCCTAGTTTCCCCCTCCTCTGACTGGGACAATGATATGCTGCTCCCCCCTAGTTTCCCCCTCCTCTGACTGTGACAATGATATGCTGCTCCCCCCTAGTTTCCCCCTCCTCTAACTGGGACAATGATATGCTGCTCCCCCCTAGTTATCCCCTCCTCTGACTGGGACAATGATATGCTGCTCCCCCCTAGTTTCCCCCTCCTCTAACTGGGACAATGATATGCTGCCCCCCCCCCTAGTTTTCCCCTCCTCTAACTGGGACAATGATACACTGCTCCCCCCTGGTTTCCCCCTCCTCTGACTGGGACAATGATATGCTACTCCCCCCTAGTTTCCCCCTCCTCTGACTGGGACAATGATATGCTGCTCCCCCCTAGTTTCCCCCTCCTCTGACTGGGACAATGATATGCTTCTCCCCCCTAGTTTCCCCCTCCTCTAACTGGAACAATGATATGCCGCTCATCCTTAGGTTCCCCCTCCTCTGACTGGGACGATGATATGCTGCTCCCCCCTAGTTTCCCCCTCCTCTAACTGGAACAATGATATGCTGCTCCCCCCTAGTTTCCCCCTCCTCTGACTGGGACGATGATATGCTGCTCCCCCCTAGTTTCCCCCTCCTCTGACTGGGACGATGATATGCTGCTCCCCCCTAGTTTCCCCCTCCTCTGACTGGGACGATGATATGCTGCGCCCCCCTAGTTCACCCCTCCTCTGACTGGGATGATGATACAGCCCCACACAAGACTCCTGACGAGAGGCTCCCAGTAGTGTGGTAACGTTTACTTACAGGCCAGATAGAGAGGAAGAGAAGGGGGGGGGGGGTGAGAAAGAGAGAGAGGGGTCATGGGGGAAAGAGGAGTGAGAAAGGGGGGAGACAGATGGATAGAGGGAGAGTGAGAGAGGTAGAGAGAAAGGGAGAGAGCAAGACGGGGATAAAAAGAGAACAGTCTCCAGCTTGATCAGACTATTCATCAAAATGTCTTGGTCTTATCGCAGTTCAGATCTTTTGACAACCTATAGCTTGTTTTCTCATTGCATTATGGCAGTCCACCTCACGACGACCAGATAAATAAATCCAAATGTAATTTAGCCAGGTTTCCCCTCGCTGACTTCTAGATGTGGAACACATCAAACTACTTTGGCCAACTTCCTCTGAGTTGATGACCTTTATTCTTTCAGAACCCCATGCTCAGAAAGGTTGATTTGAGGTGACACGAAGTCAATGACTGTAATAGTACATAGCAAGAGTTCAACACTCAATTAGAAATACAAAAGTCCTATTGAAACCTGAGAGCATCAAAGCTCATGAACTGGTTGGTCACAGACACAGAGGGAAATGCCTCTTCAAGTGTCCACTTAGTATGTCAAATTCAACAGGAAGGACAGTCAAAAAACGTTTCCATTCACAAGCACAACAACAAGACTATTTCTTAGGCTTTATCGTGTCCATATAGACGATGAGAGACAGCCAAGTAAAGGGTGCTTTTCTGCCTGGCCTGCAGCCTATTAGAATCAGCAGGTTGTTGTCCCCTGCACCGACAGACAGGGCCTCAGCGAACGCTGACTGACTGACACACGGAGACCGATAGTGAGATCTAGCAGGTGCATTTGACTTGCATTCCTCTGATCTGTAGCTACACCAGCGGACTTGTCTTCTTAGCTCGCCCTGTAATAAGCTGCTTCAAACATCAGTATGTACTGATGACATCTGAAGTATGTCGTTTTTCCCTTTCAGAGAGCTTCTTTTATTTTCTCCCACTTTTTGGGGCTTTTAAGAAAATGTCAGTTGAATCATATCTTAATGCTTTGATAATGGGTTCTTTTACATGCTCGGAGCCGAACAGTTACTTCAGTGTCTTAAGTATCCAGTAAATGGAAGAAATTAGAAAAAGTCTTTCAATGAAATTTGCCCAGGCCTTGCTTTGCCACAGTGGGTGTAGCTGGAGCCCTATGCAACCCAACTTGACCATCATGCGGAGACATTTAATTGTTTCATGAAGAATTATAGCCAATCAAATTGGACGAGTATCTGTAAATGACAGTGTTGTAAGAGCAAATAGTGAGGTTACTAAGTGGAGTATGAACAGGCTAGAATCCTGCAGCACTACAAGGACTGGAGTCAATGTAATAGTGAAATGATGTTGTTTTCTCATTGGTTTTATCCCACTATTTGTGTTGATGGTAATCTATAAATGTAGGTCGCAAATGATGTGCTAACAATAGAAAAATACTGTTATAAATGGTACCCACTATTGAATAACTCTATTGGGTGTTAACTTGTGGAAGCATTGAGGGACAGAAACGCGGAGCTGTGAGTGTTGGAGCCTGCAGGTGCAAATCCAGCTGCTAGACTTCTGCACATGTTTTCCTCTGTTCTGTCAGTCAAAATGACAGGCAGGTGAGACGCACGCACACACGCACGCACGCACAAACACACACACACACACACACACACACACACACACACACACACACACACACACACACACACACACACACACACACACACACACACACACACACACACACACACACACACACACACACACACACACACACACACACACACACACACACACACACACACACACTCTTTGTCACATGAACCACGATCAGAATAAGATACATGCAGTTTGCCAAGAAGGAGCAAGCTTATTTCCCCTTTGATTATTACAGAGAGAAAGTTATTCAGGTGAAACAAAATTAAAATTCATTGCAACCTCACTTATTTCAGAATAACAAAATACTGCACAGCAATTTCACACTATTGCAGTACAAGGCCAGAAGCATGTGCAGTTTTGAGTAGACCAGGGGAACCCGTGGCACTACCACCCACTTAAGTCATTTAAACAGCGTGAGAGGGAATGGCCAGGGGGCATATTCAAACAGCCCTGTGGCGGTTCCATGTTACTGTCAGAACGACCACAGAGCAACGAGCCACAGACAGTCAGACAGTAGGAGCAGCTGCAGATTTGTCTTGACCTAGTTATCCTCAACGAATAGAATAGAAGAAATATAACCACCACAAACAATAACAAAAGTTTGATGAAATACAAAATATACATTTTTGGTACTGTAGCCCTCTCTTTCTATAATGAAGTGGTGGAGCGGGCGCATAGAGACTGAAGCCTAATGGAGGATAGGGTTGGGGGAGTTCTTGTACAAAAAAATACAGGGAGGGGGGGGGGTCTGGGTAACAGAACAATATCTGCATCTCAAAACGGATCCTTGACTAATCCTAGAGTCTGAGCTCCATACTCCCATGATGCTCTCTGGGAGGAGAGCTGGACTACTGGTGGTAGATGGGGGAAGGGGAGGGCCCTCAGTTCTTCTTCCATGGGACAACAGTGTAACCCCTTTCTGTTTCCACTCCCCCACACTAGATCATGTTTGGGTATCCCCTCTGCCCTGTACGACATCTTCAAGTCAAATCTATACTGTGTGAGGTGATGGTCAACAGACGAGGCTCAACTAAACAAAATACATTTCCCCTCCAATGTCACTTACTTACTATTCACAAACCGTCAACACAAACCGCTAGGCTAGGAGGCTGTCCTTCATTCATCTTTTAATTAGTTGGTTTGCATTGGCTGCTGGTTCTGGAAGTGGCCGGGCAGGCGGGAGGATTTGTTGTTAATTTGCTGAAACAGCCTGTAACCCAGTGTTGTACTGCTCCACGCAGGCTGCAGTCCCCTTTGATACAAGCTAACGGAGCCCCACCAAGCTACATAATATACAGCCCAATGAAAAGCCCACTAATTCCAAATCATCTTAAGGAGCGATCCGTGCAGCAAGAGAAAGAGCCATACAATGACTAAAAAGAAAAATGAGAACACAAAAACACCATATGATTTCTGTTTTGCCTGGACATGATTCCCAGTGTGTTTCAACAGAATCATTGACTGTCATTTACAGTAACTGATTAAACGAGAGCTACTTCACACAGATTTGTGCACAGCTTACCAACTAAGTGGAACCAGACGAGGAAATATACAGTAAGATCATGCTTCTTCTTAACATTGTAGGACACCTCCTTCATTTGCTCATAGATAGTGAGATCAGTGGAATTTGGTATGCTTGGCACATTGTTTATGTATAGTGCATCATAGGCTATAGTATATTTTTGCTTGGTGTGAAACTAAGCAGTTGTACAGTATATTGTGTCCACTTCAAAATGGCATAACAGTGATGTTCTGTTACATGAGTATTAATTTACCCGTATTAATTTACCATACCTCTACTGGCATTCTCTATATGCAGTTTCTTTCTTTTGTGAGCTTGACCTGTCATTTGACCTCAGTAAACAGGAAGTTTGTTTCTCTCTTGGAAGAAGATCATGTTTGATTCTGCATTCAGTACCTTTGGAATAAAAAAAACAAACATAAATAAACATTATTGTCACATACACCAGATTGGTGCAGTGAAATGTGTTGTTTTACAAGGTGAGCCATAGTAGTACAGCACCTCTGGAGCAAATTTCCTCAAGGGCACATTGACAGAATTTTCACCTTGTCGGCGCGGGTATCGGAACTAGCGACCTTTCAATTACTGGCCCAACAGTCTAACCACTAGGCTAAGTGTTGCTCTATTTCTATCAATCTCCATCAATCTGCAAGCGTCTAATACCTTTTATAGCATTGTCGGTATCTAACATGCAGTTGAAGTCGGAAGTTTACATACATCAGTTTTTCACAACCGCTGACATTTAATCCTAGTAAAGATTCCCTGTCTTAGGTCAGGTAGGATCACCACTTTATTTTAAGAATGTGAAATGTCAGAATAATAGTAGAGAGAATGATTTATTTCAGATTTTATTTATTTCATCACATTCCCAGTGGGTCAGAAGGTTACATACACTCAATTAGTATTTGGTAGCATTGCCTTTAAATTGTTTAACTTGGGTCAAACTTTTCGGGTAGCCTTCCACAAACTTCCCACAATAAGTTGGGTAAATTTTGGCCCATTCCTCCTGACAGAGCTGGTGTAACTGAGTCAGGTTTGTAGGCCTTCTTGCTCGCACATGCTTTTTCAGTTCTGCCCGCAAATTTTCTATAGGATTGAGGTTAGGGCTTTGTGATGGCCACTCCAATACCTTGACTTTGTTGTCCTTAAGCCATGTTGCCACAACTTTGGAAGTATGCTTGGGGTCATTGTCCGTTTGGAAGACCCATTTGCGACCAAGCTTTAACTTCCTGACTGATGTCTTGAGATGTTGCTTCAATATATCCACATAATTTTCCTCCCTCATGATGCCATCTATTTTGTGAAGTGCACCAGTCCGTCCTGCAGCAAAGCACCCCCACAACATGATGCTGCCACCCCGTGCTTCACGGTTGGGATGGTGGTCTTTGGTTTGCAAGCCTCCCCCTTTTTCCTGGCCAAACAGTTCTATTTTTGTTTCATCAGACCAGAGGACATTTCTCCAAAAAGTACGATCTTTGTTCCCATGCACAGTTGCAAACCGTAGTCTGGCTTTTTTATGGCGATTTTGGAGCAGTGGCTTCTTCCTTGCTGAGCGGCTGTCACGTTCTGACCATAGTTCTTTTGTGTTTTCTTTGTTTTAGTGTTGGTCAGGACGTGAGCTGAGTGTGCATTCTATGTTGTGTGTCTAGTTTTCCTGTTTCTATGTTTGGCCTGATATGGTTCTCAATCAGAGGCTGGTGTTAGTCATTGTCTCTGATTGGGAACCATATTTAGGTAGCCTGTTTTGTGTTGGGGTTTTGTGGGTGGTTGTCTTCTGTCTTTGTGTCTATGCACCAGATAGGACTGTTTCGGTTTTTCACATTTGTTGTTTTCGTATTTTTGTAGTGTTCACGTTTATTGTCTTAATTAAAGTCATGATGAACACTAACTACGCTGCGTCTTGGTCCGATCAATGCTACACCTCCTCTTCGGACGAAGAGGAGGAAATCTGCCGTTACAGCAGCCTTTCAGGTTATGTTGATATAGGACCCGTTTTACTGTGGATATAGATACTTTTGTACCTGTTTCCTCCAGCATCTTCACAAGGTTATTTGCTGTTGTTCTGGGATTGATTTGAACTTTTCGCACCAAAGTACGTTCATCTCTAGGAGACAGAACATGTCTTCTTCCTGAGCGGTATGACGGCTGCGTGGTCCCATGGTGTTTATACTTGCGTACTATTGTTTGTACAGATGAACGTGGTACCTTCAGGCAAATTGCTCCCAAGGATGAAACAGACTTGTGGAGGTTTACCATTTTTTTTCTGAGGTCTTGGCTGATTTCTTTTGTTTTTCCCATGATGTCAAGCAAAGAGGCACTGAGTTTGAAGCTAGGCCTTGAAATACATCCACAGGTACACCTCCAATTGACTCAAATTATGTCAATTAGCCTATCAGAAGCTTCTAAAGCCATGTCATCATTTTCTGGAATTTTCCAAGCTGTTTAAAAGCACAGTCAACTTAGTGTTAGTAGTGTTCTGACCAACTGGAATTGTGATACAGTGAATTATAAGTTAAATAATCTGTCTGTAAACAATTGTTGGAAAAATGACTTGTGTCATGCACAAAGTAGATGTCCTAACCGACTTGCCAAAGCTATAGTTTGTTAAACAAGACATTTGTGGAGTGGTTGAAAAACGAGTTTTAATGACTCCAACCTAAGTGTATGTAAACTTCCGACTTCAACTGTATTCTGTACCTACTTGCCTGATGTTGTGGATGGCTATTTTGGCTATAACTTTGTAAATATTGGCATGATTAAACATGCTGGCTAATGGCTCTATTTGGTTACTAACCCACTCATAGATGCTACCTAACTTTAGCGTCTTATTGACGATTGTATCTTCTGGCCGGGGGAGTTTTGTTAAGAGCCCCGACGCTCATTCTGAACGTTAAAAAGTATGGCTTGCAATACACTTTCGTTAACATAAGGATCTTTCATAACAGCGAGAAATGATTTTCAAAAAACAAAAGGTTAAATTACTAAACCCCTTCATAGGGCTAATTCGGGTTAGTGTTTCCACACGGCCATATCTCCATGTTACAGCGCTTATTTACTCCGAACAGCTGTGTGTAAGCATAACTGGGGGAAAAGTGTGCTTCATCAACTAGAGGCACACAGCGTACAGTAAGTATCTGTGTAAAGCTGCTACAGTAAGTGTATATACATATTTTTAAAGATTATTTATTGCTGATAGGAAAGTTAAGGGGCATATCAGCATATGTTTAAAAAAAACTTTTCGCAGGCAATGATTATTGACTTTTCGAAACATTAAAACACAGCCTCGGAATTGAAAACCCTATGGATAATAAGGTTTTTGAGAGCTATTGGTTTACATACTATACTTACCTGTTCATGTAAGACCATGCTAGCTTTGTCAACAACAAATAATGTGGGATACTTTTGCTGTTATAGCTAACAGAATATACTTGTTTGGTAAATTAGACAAATAAAAAAAAGGAGTATTAACATTTGGAGGATGATTAGTAATTCTAGGGAAAGGATGAGTGAAATGGCAGCACTGGGCCAGGGCACCAATGGTGCATACAGTACACAGTGTTTATGGAGGACAGACTTCAACAGGGTCTTGTCATTGGCACTCTCTCTAAGTGACAGAGCTGCAGTGGAGACGGGTCTAAAACTGGCCGGTGGGTTGTTTTTAGAGTTGGCTGGAGGAGAGAAAAGTTGCCAGCCTCACAACTAGGTCAGCTATAATGGTCTACGTGTCGGTGAGTCGGTGTGTTAGTATCACAGCATCTCTGACTTGTGCAACTCTTCACCCAGACTCTGTCCTACAGAGCTACTGTTCTGTAGGTTTTCACTCCTAAACCCTAATCTAGCACACCTGGTCTAATTATTAGCTGGTTGATAAGCTGAATCAGGTCAGTTTCAACTGGGGTTGGAACGAAAACCTACAGAAGAGGTAGCTCTCCACGAACAGGGTTGGAGAGCCCTACCGTACTCTACAGTACTGTACACTCCCCAGCCTTTTACTGTGTCAAGTACAATACCACTAGGTCAGGACTACTATAGTTACTGATGAAATAGAAATGAACAACATTAAACCGATCAACATTGATGTACATTAACCAAAGCACATTCAGTATACATTATTGCTATCCCCTAACCACCTCATTTTGTTAGGAAATTACAACCTCCCTCTATCCTGCATTACTGGGGTTGCTCTTGAAAATAATGTATATTTCTACAGTCATATTATAGTCAAATCACAGATCATCATGACTGTTTGTTACCACTGTTACCTTTTACTGGTCAGAGACTCAAGAGGTAGAGCAAATGTCCATGATAGAATTACTGTAACAGATGTAGATGTGTTCATTAAATAATGGAGAGTACAGGTTAGTGTATTTGTGTGATGAGCCACTGTTAAAGTACCATGGCCTCCATCTCAACTCGGACAGGTAAACAATCTAATTGATTCCCACTGGTGCCTTGCTGGACTGGTTGTCATTATTTCCAGTTAAATGCGGTCCTATTCCCAGTGTTTCCAGAACAGACGCACACATCATCTGTACCACTGAAAACATGTCAAGTTAGAGCGAGTCATTTGTGGTGCTGAATGACAAGTACCAAGTACAGACTCCTGCTCAGTACTCTGAGCGCTCATTAGACAACACATTTTCAGAAGTCACAGAGCGCCCATGTTTTTGTAGTTTTGGTGGGGAATAAACAAATACCGCTTGAATACTGCAATGTCATAAGAACGAGCAGAAGGAACTTAAACCTCAATTGACATGTCTCATACAGCCGACTTTTTAGAACGTTGACAGCCATCTGTGTGGATTCTTTTCACTCCCACTAATGAGCTACTGGTTGAAGAGACCCAATCTACACAGGCCTGTCCCATGGGCCCAGTGCAGCTGCTGGGAACACACACACACAAACACACACACACAAATGCATGCTTTCACACACACTCACACGCACACACACACATGCACGCACATACACAGACTATACCAGTTTCCTGCTATGTTTGAAAGTGTACTGTAGTTAACTTATATGTGAAGTCACACATTCATCTAAACTAAAAGTGAATGCATTGCACAAAACCCCATGGCAGTGTAGAGGACAGCACAAAATGTTATGTGAGTTCCACTGAGACTTAAATGATTTAACATACCTTCTGTGTTTGTGTGTATTGGTGTGCACCTGTGTTTGTGTGTGCGCATGTTTTTGCACGTGTGTGTTTCATAGGCCTATTCCTGTGTGAGAGAGAGAAATTCATTGTAAAGTGTGAAGGAATGTAGCCGTGGCGAGAATGTTAAGTCAAAGTTTGTCTATTGTAGTTCCCC
>NC_092089.1:40869782-40903622 GCF_045679555.1 Salvelinus alpinus | reverse complement strand
GCCAAGAGATGAGCTGTAGGTGTACCTACAATAGGAGTCCCCTCAAAGCCTACCATTGACTATGTACATACCCAGCGGGCGACAGAGCTGCAGGAGTTGTGACCCGTTTTTGTTGGTTATGTTGTCATAGTTGTGCCTAGGGGGGCATATGGGGGAGGGAATGCTGTCACCTGCAGGCAGGTGTTTGTCCCCCTGTGTGCTGAGGGTGTCAGGTTCTTGTCCGGTTCTGGCATTTAGGTCGCCACAGACTAGTACATGTCCCTGGGCCTGGAAATGATTGATTTCCCCCTCCAGGATGGAGAAGCTGTCTTCATTAAAGTATGGGGATTCTAGTGGGGGGATATAGGTAGCACACAGGAGGACATTTTTCTCTGTTAAGATCATTTCCTTATGAATTTCTAGCCAAATGTAAAATGTTCCTGTTTTTATTAATTTAATGGAGTGAGTTAGGTCTGCTCTATACCAAATTAGCATACCCCCTGAGTCCCTTGCCTGTTTCACACCTGGTAGTTTGGTGGATGGGACTACCAGCTCTCTGTAACCTAGAGGGAAACCAGTGGGTCCGTCTCCTCAATACCAGGTTTCTTGCAGGATGACAATCTCTGTATTACCGATTTCTTTGGTGAAGTCCAGGTTCCTGCTCTTTAGGCCAAAGGCAGATGACCTCAGGCCTTGGATATTCCAGGATGAGATGGTGAAGGCTTTGTGCTCTATCTCTCTCTCTCTCTCTTCAAGTCCTCTCCCTCTCTATCTCTCTTCAAGTCATCTCTCTCTCGCTCTCTCTCTCTTCAAGTCCTCTCTCTCTCTCTTCAAGTCCTCTCTCTCTCCAAGTCTTCTCTCTCTCTCTCTCTCTCTCTCTCTCTCTCTCTCTCTCTCTCTCTCTCTCTCTCTCTCTCTCTCTCTCTCTCTCTCTCTCTCTCTCTCTCTCTCTCTCTTCAAGTCCTCTCCCTCTCTCTATCTCTCTCTCTCTTTCAAATCCTCTCTCTCTCTTCAAGTCCTCTCCCTCTCTCTATCTCTCTCTCTCTTTCAAATCCTCTCTCTCTCTTCAAGTCCTCTCCCTCTCTCTATCTCTCTCTCTCGATCTCTCTCTCTCTTCAAGTCCTTTCTCTCTCTCTCTTCAAGTCCTCTCCTCTCCAAGTCCTTTCTTTCGCTCTCTCTTCAAGTCCGCTCTCTCTCTCTCTTCAAGTCCTCTCTCTCTCCAAGTCCTCTCTCTCTCTCTCTTCAAGTCCTCTCCCTCTCTTTATCTCTCTCTTTCTTTCAAATCCTCTCCCTCTCTCTATCTCTCCCTCTCTATTTCTCTCTCTCTTCTCTCTCTCTCTCTCTCTCTCTCAAATCCTCTCTCTCTCTATCTCTCCCTCTCTTTTCTCTCTCTCTTCAAGTCCTCTCTCTCTCTTCAAGTCCTCTCTCTCTCCCTTCAAGTCCTCTCTCTCGCTCTTCAAGTCCTCTCTCTCGCTCTCGCTCTGTCAAAGTCATGTTATTTATGGAACCCAGATACTTTTTTTTTTATTTTTTTTATTTTTTTATTTAACCTTTATTTAACCAGGTAGGCAAATTGAGAACACGTTCTCATTTACAATTGCGACCTGGCCAAGATAAAGCAAAGCAGTTCGACACATACAACAACACATAGTTACACATGGAGTAAAACAAACATATAGTCAATAATACAGTGAAAAAAAATAAGTCTATATACAATGTGAGCAAGTGAGGTGAGATAAGGGAGGTGAAGGCAAACAAATATATGTATAAATAAATAAAAATATAAAAGGCCATGGAGGCGAAGTGAGTACAACACAGCAAGTAAAATAAAAACTAAAAAAAACACTGGAATGGTTGGTTTGCAGTGGAAGAAAGTGCAAAGTAGAGACAGAAATAATGGGGTGCAAAGGAGCAAAATAAATTAATAAATAAATACAGTAGGTAAAGAGGTAGTTGTTTGGGCTAAATTGTAGATGGGTTATGTACAGGTGCAGTAATCTATGAGCTGCTCTGACAGCTGGTGCTTAAAGCTAGTGAGGGAGATAGGTGTTTCCAGTTTCAGAGATTTTTGTAGTTCGTTCCAGTCATTGGCAGCAGAGAACTGGAAGGAGAGGCGTCCAAAGGAAGAATTGGTTTTGGGGGTGACTAGAGAGATATACCTGCTGTTATACGCTGTGTAATCTCCCTCAGCTTTACTCTTAATAGTTCTGAGTCCCAGTCACAGAGAGGGTGCTGATGCATTACAACCGTCAACACACACACACTCTCTCTCTATCTCCTTCTCTTTCTCATTTCACTCTCTATCTCTCACACACACATAGGTCATGTTTTAGTGTCTGGCCCGCGTCCCTGTGCACAGTGGAAGCAGGGAGAGAGGCACAGGAAGAGTGACTCATCAGCAGATGGTGGCTGGGGCGCATTTCATCTCTGCCACCACGAGTCCTAATGCTTTTACCACCTGGAACAGGACCAGTTCACACACCCCAGGAGCACACACATATATACACACACACACAGGCACTTAACACATTCCGAGACCGCACAGTGCACTTTGTACACACCCTGAGCCCTAGCCTGGAGCGCTCTCCCTCTCCTCTACTTCTCTGTTCCATCAGAGCCAATGTACACCCCCACTCATTCCTTCTCTCCCCCCAGCCCTCAGCCTCCCTCTCTCCCTCTCTCCCCCCAGCCCTCAGCCTCCCTCTCTCCCCCCAGCCATCAGCCCCCCTCACTCCCTCTCTTCCCTCAGCCTCCCCCTCAGCCCCCCTCACTCCCTCTCTCCCCTCAGCCCCCCTCACTCCCTCTCTCCCCTCAGCCCCCCTCACTCCCTCTATCCCCTCAGCCTCCCTCTCTCCCCCCAGCCCTCAGCCCCCCTCACTCCCTCTCTCCCCTCAGCCCCCCTCACTCCCTCTCTCCCCTCAGCCTCCCTCTCTCCCACAGCCCTCAGCCTCCCTCTCTCTCCCCAGCCCTCAGCCTCCCTCTCTTCCTCTCTCCCCCAGCCCTCAGCCCCCCTCACTCCCTCTCTCCCCTCAGCCTCCCTCTCTCCCCCAGCCCTCAGCCTCCCTCTCTTCCTCTCTCCCCAGCCCTCAGCCCCCCTCACTCCCTCTCTCCCCTCAGCCTCCCTCTCTCCCCCAGCCCTCAGCCTCCCTCTCTTCCTCTCTCCCCCAGCCCTCAGCCCCCCTCACTCCCTCTCTCCCCCAGCCCTCAGCCTCCCTCTCTCCCCCCCTCAGCCCTCAGCCCCCCTCACTCCCTCTCTCCCCCAGCCCTCAGCCTCCCTCTCTCCCCCCAGCCCTCAGCCTTCCTCTCTTCCTCTCTTCTCCCGTCCTCAGCCCCCCTCACTCCCTCTCTCCCCCAGCCCTCCCCCAGCCCTCAGCCTCCCACTCTCCCTCTATCCCTCTCTTCCTTTTGCTTCCCTCTATTACTCTCACTACCGATTCCCGATACCGATTCTCTCTCTCTCTCGTCTCTCTCTACCTCCATCCTCAGCCCTCACCCTCCCATCCCTCAGCCTCCTTCTCTCTCTCCCTCCATCCCCAGCCCGCAATCTCCTTCTCACCCTCCATCCTCAGCCCTAGCCCTCAGCCTCCCTCTCTCCCTCCATCCCCAGCCCTCGGCCTGCCTCTCTCCCCCCAGCCTTCCGCATCCCTCTCTATCTCTCGTCCCTTTCTACCTCCATCCTCAGCCCTCACCCTCCCATCCCTCAGCCTCTTTCTCTCTCTCCCTCCATCCCCAGCCCGCAGTCTCCTTCTCTCCCTCCATCCTCAGCCCTAGCCCTCAGCCTCCCTCTCTCCCTCCATCCCCAGCCCTCGGCCTGCCTCTCTCCCCCCAGCCCTCCGCATCCCTCTCTATCTCTCGCCCCTCTCTACCTTCATCCTCAGCCCTCGCCCCTACCCATCCCTCAGCCTCCCTCTCTCTCTTTCCCTCCATCCCCAGCCCTCAGCCTCCTTCTTTCCCTCCATCCCCAGCCCTCAGACTCTCATTATCCTTCCATCCCCAGCCCTCAGCCTCCCTCTCTCTCCCACATCCCCAGCCCTCAGCCTCCCTCTCTCCCTCCATCCCCAGCCCTCAGCCTCCCTCTCCCCCGCGCCCCCCCAGCCCTTGTCCTTGGCTCAGGCAGCAGTAAACGGCTCAAATCGGCTTGTCCAGCTCAAGCCTCTCTCTGCATCACAGGCCCCTGGGTTATATCGGGTAAATAAATTAGCACATGAGGGGGAGGGGATGGTCACATGATGTGATTTTCCTTCACTTAACTTAAGCAGTTTGAGGGATCGATCCCATTATCTCCGTCAGTCCTCCCTCAGAGTCAATGGAACCTCTACTGCATGCTAGCCGGTATGTACACACGCTTTTCAATTAGATTCTCAATCTCGCAAAGCCGTTGCTTTACCTTAATGGGTGTTTTAAAAGGGATGAATAAGAGTTTTATTTTAAACAGCAGAAAAGGAGAAAACGTTCCCTTGTGCCTAATCAAGGCATTTATAGAAGGTTCAAGCCAATCCGGGAGACTGTGCAGCTGGCAACTAAAATATTAAGTGGAGTAAAAGGCTATTTGTTGTTTTAGAACAGTTCCTCACCTAAATCAAAGCGGGACTAATGTCCAAGCTTTTCTGGGAAGATCTCTTCCCAACGCTGAAGCTTTGAACAGGATTTATCAGGAACACTCCTTCAGTGCTGCAACATGCAGAACAACGCTTGTTTTACTAACGTTTGCTTCTCCTCTCCATAAGGAGTCTGTTGCTGTCAGACTGAGCAGACAGCGAGGCCGTTTGAGAGCAAGCTACATTCAGTCCATGTGAGGGGGGAATACAGCAGCTTTAGAACTAAATGGCTGCAGGCTTTTGCTTCTTAGCAGGCAACATGGCTTCTGTGTGTGTATGGAGCGGAATGGAGAGATTGGAGAGGGTTTAAAGGGATTGGGGGAGAACAAATGATGTGATATACTGTAGGTAGATGTGTTTGAAAACAGTCATCAGAACAGGTTATTGGTATAGCCACCTATATAGGCTATACAGAATTTACATAGCTCTGTGACGACCTTTGAACCTGCCCTCTCTGTTTGGATATTAACTGGGCTACAGTAATGGATGTTATTACTCAAACATAGCTCTACGTCAGAGATACATACATAGCCTACATACAGACAGAGCCATGTTGTCAACTTACAGTATTCCCTCATTTTCAACATCCATCATCACTCTTCAGTTTTCCTTACTGAATGAAAGTGTGTTGACTTCTGAAGTCAATAATGTCAATAGGGTTGGAAAATCTCAGTAACTTTCACAAAATGTCCAGGTTTCCCAGAAATCCTGATTCCCTGCTTATTCCCTCCTTATTCCGCGAATCAGGAAAACCGTAGAATTTGGGGACTTTTGCAACCATAGACAATCACAATCAGGTTACATGAGAAGTAGAGCATGGGGTTGTTTACATACAGTCCTGTAAATCCATGTGAGTGTTTGGATTCCAGGGGCTTGTCGGTGGTGTGCGTGTCTGTGACGACAGTTTACTGTGTTGGTCTGGGTCCAGCTAGGTCTGTGGAGAGCTTTCTCAACCTTCTGTGAAATGAACATCACTCCAGGACATGTTTCTCATCTTCACCACCCAGTTGATCAGAAAACGTGGATTTGGCATTACGGAGTTTGGCCCTCTGCTTGGCCTCACCATGGCCCAAATACTACAGGATGATGAAACTCTCTGAGGAATGAAGAATGGAGGGATGAAGAATGGAGGGATGAAGAATGGAGGGATGAAGGGATGAAGAATGGAGGGATGAAGAATGGAGGGATGAAAAATGGAGGGATGAAGGATGAAGGGATGAAGAATGGAGGGATGAAGAATGGAGGGATGAAGGATGGAGGGATGAAGGATGGAGGGATGAAGATGGAGGGATGAAGATGGAGGGATGAAGGATGGAAGGATGAAGAATGGAGGGATGAAGATGGAGGGATGAAGGATGGAGTAGAGATAAAGGATGTGGATGTCCTGTTAGCACTCTCTTCCTTCATCTCTCATACAGTAGGCCTCTCTCTGCCTTTTTCACTTCATTGGCCATACAATACTATGCATTTCACCCAGGTCTGCCGTTTACACTCTGCATGGTTTTATATAGGCCTGTCTGTGATGTACATGCAGGGCTCTAAAGTGCAACCTTTATGGTCACATATGTGGGCCACATTTTACGTTCATAAACCACGTTGTGGCCGTTAACACCTTGTTCGGTCATGTTACCTCATTAGCTATCAGGCTAACAACCTGGTAACTTTACCAGTATATCCAAACATTTGGGGGCACAGACAGAATGGTAAAGGTGCAGCTTCTTCAGGAGATCAATGATCATATGAATGAATTAATGAATGAAAGATTTGCATGTGTCACATACAAACTGACATTCTTGAAGAGACAGTGTACAGTATTCAATGTAATGCATCTCAATAGGAAACAGTGCTTTTTACACAATGTAGAAACCAAATATTTCACAAATGACTGTTTAATTTCAATGACAGGTATTTGTATAGCTTTTATAATGAACAAATGTAATTTACAGGGTTACATTTTAGTTTCTAGGGCACAGCTTGTGCTTCAAAAGTATCTCGAATTCATATAGGCCCAATATGGCTGTATCTCAATCAATTTACAAATCTTGATTTCTGGTGCTCCTACATTTTATGTGGTGCTCCTAAGTCATCTGCAGGCCATTTTACCACCGGCCCACCTCACCATCTGATCTTAATGGGTACTGTAATAGATGAGATCGTGTCCTCATCGCAGAGATAGCATGAAGAAGAGGTTTTGATGTTGCAGGACAGAGTATAGAGTATTTCTATGGCTTTGTTTTGCCAGTAGAACATCATCCACTAAGCAGTGTCATGGCAGTGTGTGCGTGCATCCATGTTTGTTTGTTTGTGTGTGTGTGTGTGTGTGTGTGTGTGTGTGTGTGTGTGTGTGTGTGTGTGTGTGTGTGTGTGTGTGTGTGTGTGTGTGTGTGTGTGTGTGTGTGTGTGAGTGTGAGTGGCAGGAGCATTGTTCTCTGTCTGTAGCGATTAGTAGGGGGGCTGAGAGCGACGGGAAGGCAGGGAAGCACATGTCTGGTGTGAAGTGTCCGTGCTCCTCCCCTCAGATCACATGTTGCTGCCTAAAGCTTACTGTATGCTTCCCAGTTGAAACGGTTTGTGCATATAGTATGACGACCTTTTGTGACGTTTTAGTTTGTTTTGGTGCGTATACCTTAAGGAGCAGAAAGGAACCGATGCTTAACTGGACAAATGTCAGTAATGATTCCCCTGACCTTTGAAATGTGATCTCGGTGGAAAAACACATGGTAAAGCTTTGTAGCATTGCTTATCTTGAATTGTTTACTTAGACACCAAAACTGATTACAGCTCAAATTAATTGACCAAGTTGCATGCCACTTCTTACTGCATCTTTCCTTATTCAAAGTTGCTAAATCAACTTCATATTATAAAAAAGGTTTTGAAACCAATCAAAAACCTAACTTATTTTCTGAACCTCCATCTCTGCATCTGATGGAGATGATGGAAGAGATATAGTGTGTGAGATGTGACCTTTCAGTTGAATGCATTAGCAATCAGTTTAGGAAACAAAAGACAAAGCAAGGTCAATGGAGAAAGGCCTTGAACACATTAATCCTTAAGAGTCTATTGACACACCCGTGCATTAATATAAGTAAAATGATTAAAAAAATCCCCATCAAAATCCGTCAGTTTAAACTAGACATGTTGGCCTTCTGCATCTGCGGTGGAAGGAGTCCGAGCTACAGCGTTGTATTTCAGACAATGACACATCCTGAAAATAGGCCTTCTCAGGACAACGACTGAAGCGACTGACCATTCTATTACGACCACTCTATGGAAAAGGGGAGACTCTCACGAACACAATGATGTTCTCCATTTTGTTCTACGACCCACACAAGTGTCATGGGACTTGTCTGACAGTAACCCAAACAAAGAAATGGACGTATCGAGGTAGTTTTGTGCCCCCAAAAATAAGGGGTTAAATATGCGTACAAAAAAATATTCAGTACCAGTCAAAAGGGTCAAAAGGGTTTTTCTTTATTTTTACTATTTTCTACATTGTAGAATAATAGTGAATACATCAAAACACTGAAATAACACATATGGAATCATGTAGTAACCAATAAAAGGTTTTATTTTTGATTCTTCAAAGTAGCCACCCTTTACCTTGATGACAGCTTTGCACACTCTTGGCATTCTCTCAACCAGCTTCATGAGGAATGCTTTTCCAACAGTCTTGAAGGAGTTCCCATATATGATGAACACTTGTTGGCTGCTTAACCTTCACTCTGCGGTCCAACTCATCCCAAACCCAAACCACAGATTTCCATCAAAAAATAACACAAGGTGCTTATAATGCATTATAAAGAGGGTATTCAAGTGTTACCTATTGTTGTGCTTGTTGATGCTGGTTTTGTTCATGTTTAAAGGGGAGACGTTGTTTACCCTCTACAGTTTGTTAAACAGAACGTCGGTGATGGGGTAACTGGGTAACGTTGTCGTGTGTTCCTCTGCAGATGCTCATGGTGCGAAGGGTTTTTGGGTACAGTGGTAAGAGGGAAACAAAACAGAAGTAACTGTTTGGATTAACTGATTAGCAAGCAATTATTAAACTGATCTGTATTTGGGGGTTGAATTAAAAGCAATTAATGATGTCAGTGCTTGGGGAGAAACATCCACCTAATTTTCTGTCTGTCCGGGTTTTCTCTCATGCAGACAGGAGGGATCTGTTGAAAAGTAAAAAAGTGTGCAAAGAGAAAGTAGGAAAGGTTGTAGAAAACGCTCAACTAAAAAGTAAGGCGTTATGTTGATATATTGGTCAGTGTCTCTGTCTGTTCTGGAGTATAGGCCCACTAGCCTGTGTGACTGTCTATCTGTATCCGTGTGGAGTGGGATGTGTCTGTGTATGTTGTTTAAGAAGTTTGTGGGAGACACTGGCTGATGAATTGGCGGTGGCAGAGCACTGATGTGGGGGGGACCCTACTCCTCTGTATGTGTTGCATGCAGACAGATGACAGACAGTGTTGCATGCATCCATGCTGCTCCACACACCTTCCCTCTTCCAGGACCCAGCTGGGTCTGGCTGATTGAGGCTGGCAGGGGGGAGATGTCTGCTGCAGAACACGGCCAAAGAAAAGACAGGATCTCTATCTATTTCTTTCTCTCTCGCTCTCTCTCTTTCTCTCTCTATCTCTCTTTCTCTCTCTCTCTCTTGCTCTCAATTAAATTCAAAGGGCTTTATTGGCATGGGAAACATAAGTTTACAATGGAGTGAACTAGATAATATACAATAACAAATTAACAGTATCCCTCCCTCTCTCTCTCGCTCTCAATTAAATTCAAAGGGAGTTTACTGCCTTGTTCAGGGGCAGAACGACAGATTTTTACCTTGTCGGCTCGGGAACTCGAGGATTCGATCCAGCAACCTTTCGGTTATCGCCACCCCGATCACAACATTACTAATGGTAATATAATCTACCAGGGATGATAACTCTATCTCTGGCTGTGTCCCAAATGGCACTCTATTTCCTACATAGTGCACTACTTTTTACCAGGCCATGGTTGAAAGTACTGCACTATATAAGGATCAGGGCCATTCAGGACAGAACCTCTATGTCAGCCCTTCTGATGCCAGGCCGGCCACACACTAAACAGCCATGAGTGTGTGGCATTAGCGTTCCCATTACCGTACCCTAGGAACATGCACGTAGGCTGGGAGCTAAGGAATGAATCTGTCTAGCAGGTTACTGGCCTCGTGGTTCCGTGTTTACCACTGGCTCTGGGTGGAGGGAGGGAAGAAGGAAGAGAGGGTGGAAGGAAGGGAGGGAGAAAGGGTGATAGAGAAGAAGTAAGAGAGGGTGAGAGAGAAGAAGGAGAAGAGGGTGATAGGGTGAGAGGGTGAGATGTGGTTTTAATAAGCTAGCAGGAAGAACACTGGCTGTGTGCTGCTGTGTCTCTCCTCTCTGTGTCTTCACTGCTAGCTGGGTTGTGTAAATCAATAGGTACCTGGGATCCTTCCCCACTGCTCTCTTTCTCTCTTTCTCTCTGGATGTCTCTATCTCATCTTAACTGATGCAAACAGGTTTACAGGATCAAAGTCATATTGATGTGGTACTACCTTCCACTACAGTACATTTCAAAGCCGTCCTCCTCACGACCTGTTTTAAACTCCACCTTGTGTTGTGAAGGAATGTGCGTAGGAAGGGAGCCAGCCGGTCAGTTCGTCCTTCCTCTCCTGATGGTTCCTTCTTTTCCGGGTGGATTTATCGCAGCTCCCTCCCTCGCTTTCAGGAGGACAATAGATGTCCCATCAGAGCAGAGCAGTGCAGTGAGAGGAATATGGGGAGGGAGGGAGGGAGGGAGGGAGGGTGCTGTAGGGTGGCACAGTGGAGGCATAGTCTGGTCCTGACTCCCTGACCTCTGACCTAGGACAGTGACCTTGTCTAAGTAATAGATCATCTTAACCTCATTTCATGCAATAACCAATCCAAACGTATTTTATATGGAGGAAAAGTACAAATTGTTCAAATATGAAGGGAGCTGAGTTCAGAAGTACAGGGAATATAGGGAAATATATTTCAGACAAGAGGTCTTCATGGATCCGGGTAGACCCGATATGCCCGAGACCCGACCCGGGCCCGGTGAGGTTCGGGGTCTGAAATTCTAACTTTTCCCTCAGGTCCGGGTTGGGTCCTGTTTGATTGTCATCAGGTCTTGGGTCTATATCACTACAGCTGATAGACCTGAGTGGACTCGAATGGACCCAGCCACGGCTCTGCATTGCCTATTAGATATTTGTTTTACGCTAATAAGGTGAATTTACTAACTTATAGAAGGCCCTAGCCAACATTTAAGGACCTATTTGTTAACCAGGAGAGCAACATGATAAACATACTTTTTTTGTCACTCAGGTCCAATCGGGTCTAGGTCAAGTTGTCCTCGTGTCCATTCGGGTTCAGGTCTGATTGTTCTCGGGTCCGTTCAGGTCCGGGTCCCCATTTAATAAATATGATCAGCCCATTCGGGTCCGGTCGGATTGTGTTCGGGTCCGTTCAGGTCCGGGTCCCCATTTAATAAATATGATCAGCCCATTCGGGTCCGGTCTGATTGTGTTCGGGTCGTTTCGGGTCAGGTTCCAACATTTTGGAACCTCTAGTTCAGACAGAGTTCATCACCACATTTGAGAGACATACACATGCAGTGGTGTTAGGAGCTGCTTGTCCTATAAACACCAGCCAATCTAAAAGCTCTGAAACACTGAAGCGCACCACATGTAATTAGAACTTGAGTGAAAAAAACTAAATTTTGGGTTTGACTGATGTGAGTCAGACAGTGGGAGAGTTAGCTAGCTGTGCTGTGTGTGGTATCTGCCTCAGGACCTCCCCACTTTCATCTTCCTGGTGCTTTGACTTACTTTAGAGTTTTCAACCCAGACAAACTTGTCTCCATCCGTCTGTCTTCCTGTCTGTCTTCTTTTTCTGGGAGAGGAGGATGAGGGGAGAGAAGGTGGGAAGGAGGGGTGTGAGCGGTCGCTCCAGACTGTGCTCGACTGTTGGCAGCGGTGCCTGCTGCAACGGGGCATCAGGTCAATGTTCCCCTCTGCCAAACTGCCTGCCAACAGCCAACAGAGAAGGAGGGATGGAGGTAGAAGGAGGGAGGGAAAGGGGAAGAGGTAGATGGAGAGAGAGAGAGGGAGGAAGGGAGAGAGGGTGAGAGGGAGAGATGGATGGTGGGTTGTGAGAAGGAGGGAGTACAGTGTAACAGTGAAAGGAAGGGAGAGCGTGTGAGAAGAAGGAAGAGAGAGAGGGAGTGTGAGAGGGATTGAGTGTGAGTGTCTTTGGGTCAGGCCAGGGAAAATGCCACACATCCATACACAGATAACATATTCATACTTCCCTGTATGTAGGCATGGCTCACCAGATAACAAACCAAGAGATGGGCTCGAGCAGGTTCATACATACCCACGTCTCCACCAACCAACCACCATCATCCCCAACATCACCACCAACATCATCCCCCAACATCACCACCAACATCATCCGCCAACATCAACCCCAACATCACCACCAACATCACCCCCAACATCACCACCAACATCATCCCCAACATCATCCCCCAACATCACCACCAACATCATCCCCCAACATCAACCCCAACATCACCCCCAACATCACCCCCAACATCACCACCAACATCATCCCCCAACATCATCCCCAACATCACCACCAACATCATACCCCAACATCACCACCAACATCACCACCAACATCACCCCCAACATCACCCACAACATAACCACCAACATCACCACCAACAGCATCCCCCAACATCACCACCAACATCACCACCAACATCACCCCCAACATCTGTCCTCACATCGCCACCAACATCATCACCAACACCACCCCCAATATCTTCTCTAACATCACCACCAACATCATCCCCCAACATCACCCCCAACATCACCACCAACATCACCACCAACATCACCCCCAACATCTGTCCTAACATCACCACCAACATCATCACCAACATCACCCCCAATATCTTCTCTAACATCACCACCAACATCACCCCCAATATCTTCCCTAACATCACCACCAACATCACCCCAACGTCAGCTGCTGTGGTGTTAGAGTTATTGGATTTAGCCTTTTTAACTACGAAATGTTCCACAACATTCAACAACCCTGTGACCTCATCATCCGGCGCCAGCGACCCGAGCGCCATGGCACCAGATGTTGTAGCCAGCCTATCAGAGGCGCTCCCCCGGATCGAACACAACAGATGCCTTGCAAGGGCACAGAATGACGTGAAATATTTAGCATGCAGAGAGAGCAGAGAGCAGGGTGTGTCTGAGACAAGCCTGTGCATTACCATTTGAAGGGCACGGTGCGGAGCAGAGAGAGAGGGAGAGAGAGGCACACACACACACACAGATATTTGAGTGCTCTTACCTACAGTGCTATTGTGCTTTCTCTCTCTCTCTCTCTCTCTCTCTCTCTCTCTCTCTCTCTCTCTCTCTCTCTCTCTCTCTCTGTCTCCCTCTCTCTCTCTGTCTGTTGGTCTCGCTCTCTGTCTGTCTCTCTTTCTATCTATCTTTCGGTCTCTCTCACACACACAAACTGGGGTTGTGGTACTGATCATTATTGCGGGCAGTCAGTCAGAAGGTTGAGCATTAACAAATGAGTCTGACTTCCCCTCTTCCCTATTCGCCTCAGAGGTCAGCTGAGGCATCCTGAGTCAGGCAGACACACAGCAAAACCTGAAATGGCACCCTATTCCTTAGCAAGTGTGCACTATGTGGCATCCCTATGTAGCTCTGGCCAAAAGTACTGAACAAGGAACTAGTGTGCCATTTCAGACACAGAAAGGTAGAGGACATTCACCAGAACATATTGTATGGAACTGCACTTAGTTCTATTATAACACTTCCCTTTTCTTATCACCTTCCTACCTTCCTTTCCTTTCTTCCTCTGTTTTCTCACAGAGGTAGCTAGCCTTATGATGAAGATCATATATTCTACAATCTACATGCTGTCAGAGAGCTGCCAAAATGCAATCTGTTTGAATCCTCAGTGGATGTCTTGTTTTTTCAACGCCACAAGCTTCCTAACGTGGCAGGCATGATGTTGAATCCATTAAGGCTGTCAGCCAATCATCTCTCTTCCTGTCCTCGTGGCTCGGCAAATGATAGCGAGGAAATAGGAGCGAGGCTAGCAACCAGGAGGCCATTTACAGACTGCAGCAGCACAACAGTCTCAAGGCTCCACGCCATGCTCACTGAATGGAACAACAAGGGCAGAGGTAGTGTGTATGTGTGTGTGTGTGTGCTTCTGTGTGCACATCCGTGCTCTTGTGTGTACATGTGTGCATTAATGTGCATTTGTGTGTGTCTATTATGCTTGAGTGATGCACAGAGAGAGATCCAGAAGAGAAATATGCCGTGGAGTTCAAGTCATTCACCCTGGAGTTCAAGTCATGAACAGTGATTTGTTTTCTGCTTTTGTTGGCCACGATAATTCCTCTGTTAGCGAATTGAAAAGGCCTTGGCTGGGGGCTGTTTTTGGTTGATATTGATATGGTTTTAGAAAATGAATAGCAACCATCCCTCTGAGTTTATATGAGCAGCATTGTTGATTTATGGGCAGGCTTTGATAAAAACAAAGCTGTTCCACTTTGTTGGCAAACACTGTTAAGTGGAGGATAAATCATTAAAGCCAGCTAGGGTTTGGTGGTGAGACATTGTTCTGTTGGTACACTTGAGGCTGCTCTGTCTGTCTGTCAGTCTGTCTGTCTGTCTGTCTGTCTGTCTGTCTGTCTGTCTGTCTGTCTGTCTGTCTGTCTGTCTGTCTGTCTGTCTGTCTGTCTGTCTGTCTGTCTGTCTGTCTGTCTGTCTGTCTGTCTGTCTGTCTGTCTGTCTGTGTGTGTGTGTGTGTGTGTGTGTGTGTGTGTGTGTGTCTGTGTGTGTGTGTGTGTGTGTGTGTGTGTGTGTGTGTGTGTGTGTGTGTGGAACCTTTTGAGATGATATGGAAGGGGGAAAAGAAAGGTTAACTCTACACACTACACTCTGTGCTCCCAAGTGTTTTACACTATTTAGACCCATAAGAACATACAATATTTAGACCCGTAAGTCGTAGTCGGTGGTAGTATTGTGTGGTTCTGTAGTAACCTACAGAAGCATGGTCCTTTTCTGTTGTCTCTGTCATCACCTAGCAGTACAGGATCAGAGAGGTTCACTGTGAAGTCTGAGGACGGGACAAGACCCAGGGATTACACAGATTTGATTATCTTTCTACCCGGATCAAAAGATGTGGCAAAGTTGATGCTGTCTGTCAGTCCACGGGGTAGAAATAAAACCCAAAAGCCAAAAAGAAAAACCGCAAGTGTTTTCTGAACTGACAGCAGTTGACAAAGCCCTGTCAGGGATTAAAATATGTCATCAAACCAGTGTATTCAGCTGAAGGGTATACAGTAGCACGTTGGACATCACTCACTGACAGAGGGCTTTTCCTGTCCAACCCACCACTGTATTGTAGCGCTGCTTAATGTCTTACATAACAGATGAAGATGGAATGTGCAGTGGAAGATTACATCTTTATTATTCTACACCTGAGTTACTGGAGGGTTGTCACATGTTACACTTAACGGTTCATTCCAGCAAATCATCTGTATTTGTAGATCTGTCACTAAAAGTGTGATTTAATATGATACCACTTCCTTGTTAGCTTCATTGAGTGTACTGTACAAAGTAACAACACACAATCACAGTCACATTCTACAATCACAGAAATATAATTACTATAACAAACATTCCCATGCAGTTCATTCTATTTCTATGCATACTATATCAAATCAATGTAAATAGTCCGGGTGGCCATTTGATTAATTGTTCAGCAGTCTTATGGCTTGGGGGTAGAAGCTAGTAAGGAGCCTTTTGGTCCTAGACTTGGCGCTCCGGTACCGCTTGATGTGCGGTAGCAGAGTCTATGACTTGGGTGACTGGATTATTTTACACCGCCTAGGACCTGGATGGCAGGAAGCTTGGCACCAGTGATGTACTGGGCAATACGCACTACTCTCCTTAGCGCCTTACGGTCAGATGCCGAGCAGTTGCCATACCAGGCGGTGATGCAACCGGTCAGGATGCTCTCGATGGTGCAGCTGTAGAACTTTTTGAGGATCTGGGGACCCATGCAAAATCTTTTCAGTCTCCTGAGGGAGAAAAGGTGTTGTCGTGCCCTCCTCATGACTGTCTTGGTGTGTTTGGACCATGATAGAGCGTTGGTGATGTGGACACCAAGGAACTTGAAACTCTCGACCCGCTCCACTACAGCCCTGTTGATGTTAATGGGGGCGTTTTCGGCCCTCCTTTTCCTGTAGTCCACGATCAGCTCCTTTGTCTTGCTCACATTAAGGGATAGGTTGTTGTCTTGGCACCACACTGCCAGATCTCTGACCTCCTCCCTATAGGCTGTCTCATCGTTGTCAGTGATCAGCCACTGTTGTGTTGTCAGCAAACTTAATGATGGTGTTAGAGTTGTGCTTGGCCATGCAGTTGTGGGTGAACAGGGAGTACAGGAGGGGACTAAGCACGCACCCCTGAAGGGCCCCAGTGTTGAGGATCAGCGTGGCATATGTGTTTTTGCCTACCCTTACCACCTGCTGCTGGCCCGTCAGGAAGTCCAGGATCCAGTTGCAGAAGGAGGTGTTTAGTCTCAGGGTCCTTAGCTTAGTGATGAGCTTTGAGGCCGCTATGGTGTTGAATTCTGAGCTGTAGTCAATGAACAGGATTCTCACATAGGTGTTCCTTTTGTCCAGGTGGCAAATGGCAGTGTGGAGTGTGATTAAGATTGCGTCATCTTTGGATCTGTTGGGGCGGTATGCAAATTGGAGTGGGTCTAGGGTTTCCGGGATGATGGTACTGATGTGAGCCATGACCAGCCTTTCAAAGCACTTCAGGGCTACCGACGTGAGTACTACGGAGCGGTAATCATTTAGGCATGTTACCTTCGCTTTCTTGGGCACAGGGACTATGTGGGTCTGCTTGAAACATGTAGGTATTACAGACTCGGTCAGGGAGAGGTTGAAAATGTCAGTGAAGACACTTGCCATTTGGTCTGCACATGCTTTGAGTACACATCCTGGTAATCCATCTGGCCCCACGGCTTTGAATGTTGACCTGTTTAAAGGTCTTGCTCACATCGACTACGGAGAGTGTGATCACACAGTCATCCAGAACAGCTGGTGCTCTCATGCATGCTTCAGTGTTGCTTGCCTCGAAGCGTGCATAAAAGGCATTTAGCTTGTCTGGTAGGCTCGCGTCACTGGGTAGCTCGTGGCTGGGTTTCCCTTTGTACTCCGTAATAGTTTGCAAGCCCTGCCACATCCGACGAGCGTCAGAGCCGGTGTAGTAGGATTCAATCTTAGTCCTGTATTTAAACTTTGACCTTTTGATGGTTCGTCTGTGGGCCTAGCAGGATTTCTTATAAGCGTCCGGATTAGTGTCCCACTCCTTGTAAGCGGCAGCTTTAGCCTTTAGCTCAGTTGGATGTTGCCTGTAATCCATGGCTTCTGGTTGGGATTTGTACGTACAGTTACTGTGGGGATACGGTTACTGTGGGGACGACATCGTCGATGCACTTATTGATGAAACCGGTGACTGAGGTGGTATACTCCTCAATGCCATTGGATGAGTCCCGGAGCAAATTCCAGTCTGTGCTAGCAAAACAGTCCCATAGCGTAGCATCCACGTCATCTGACCACTTCCGTATTGAGCGGGTCACTTGTAATTCCTGCTTTAGTTTTTGCTTGTAAGGAGGAATCAGGAGGATAGGATTATGAGCAGATTTGCCAAATGGAGGGTGAGGGAGAGTTTTTTATGCGTCTCTGTGTGTGGAGTAAAGGTGGTCTAGAGTTTTTTCCCTCTGGTTAAACATGTGACATTCTGGGCATGTCACAGTCATTAGTGAGGAGAAACGGCACCTTTAAGTCAGCTCAAATCATTTCCCTTTCCCCTGCAGTAGGCAGCTATCTACCTGTTTTGTTTGTAGTCTCAGCACTTTCATAAGCAAGCTGTCGATGTTCAGGGCTCATTGTTCAGACAGAATGCCACCCGCTCAGGCCGTTTGACAACAGAACTGCTGCTCTAGCATTTAGTGAGGGTTAGATGAGACTGGGAGTCTGCAGTCTGCATTCTCCCTCCATTCATTATGCAGACCTTTCCTACCCAAGAGAGCTACAGCCCTGGCAATTAAGGACACCTGCACCATGTCAGATATAGAGTTTATTCAATTTTATTAAATTTGCATCCCAATATTGCACCATATATACATCACAGAAGACTGACATATAACAAAACCATTTGACATACACTACTGGTCAAACATTTTAGAACACCTACTCATTCTAGGGTTTTTCTTTATTTTTACTGTTTTCTACATTGTTGAATAATAGGGAAGACATCACAACTATGAAATAACACATATGGAATCATGTAGTAACCCAAAAAGCTTTAAACAAATCAAAAAAGAGTTTATATTTGCCTTGATGACAACTTTGCACACTCCTTTTTCTCCCCAATTTTGATATCAAATTGGTAGTTACAGTCTTGTCCCATTGCTGCAACTCCCGTACGGACTTAGGAGAGGCGAAGGTCGAGAGCCATGCGTCCTCCAAAACACGACCCTGCCAAGCCGCACTGCTTCTTGACACACTGCTCTCTTAACCCGTAAACCAGCCGCACCAATGTGTCGGAGGAAACACCGTACAACTGGCGACCGATGTTAGCATGCATGCGCCTGGCCCTCCACAAGGAGTCGCTAGAGCGCGATGGGACAAGGACATCCCGGCCGGCCAAACCCTAAACTAACCCAGACGACGCTGGGCCAATTGTGCGCCCCCCTCATGGGTCTCCCGATCGCGACCGGCTGCAACACAGCCTGGGATCGAACCTGGGTCTGTAGTGACGCCTCTAGCACTGCGATGCAGTGCCTTAGACCGCTGCGACACTCGGGAGTCAGAGTTAAATTTTTTTGTTGTTTGTTAATTAGGAAATGAGGAAAAATATGAACTTTTCACCCATCAGGCCACTAGGTAATTTGACTGCAGGAAAGGGCTATGGTAGGATAGGATATAGACCTTCGTCACAATAAATGGCCACAGTGTTATGGCTCTATCATGACCATTAATTCAACTTTGAAGAGAAACTATTGCATTCATATGGAGATATGCCACAGGCTGCACTATTATAGTGTGTTTGAGTTTATAATGAGTGTCTAATTGTTCAATAATAGCTAAGACAGAGGTAATTAATAGGCTGCCTATTGAGCGTGGGAGAACAGGGATACATACCGTACATATAATGACATAACAGTGTAATTGACAGAAAAATACATTTCCGTTGTATTTCTATCCATTTCCTTTTCACACAACAAAATAAAGGCATGAGCAATTTGAAAATCATTCAGACAGCGAACATTGAATAAGGCTTGCCTGGAGTCTTAATGTCTAAGAGCTGAATCCTGCCTGATTTCCATCCCCACAAAGACACAGAACATTCAGTGTTTTCACTAAATTAGGTTTCTTTGTGATGGTGTTTTTTTCCCGTCATTCACAATGCTGTTGCATAACACAGTGTCATGGGACTCATAACTGTCATATCGGCCATTTTGCTGTTATGGATGTCAAACCCAGCCAAGCCAGTACTGCAGCATATCTACATGACAAGCCTCATATACAGTTGCATAAACTGAAGGCAGTGTTTTTGTTGTTTTCATAAGCGAGTGGAGTGGAGCCAAGCCCTTTCCTCTAGCTCTAATCCCTCTGACTGGGTGTAGTGATAAGCATGTTTGACTTGGCCCACATTTCCTGTGTTGTTTCTGCCTTGCCAAACCATGTGACTCCCAGTCCCTGTAGAGATGGATAATCTGAGTGATGCCTGTTAGGCACCGCTCTCCTCCTGGACCAAGCAACAGAACAGCAGAGAAGGAAAACAAAATGTCTGCTTTTCCTTTGCTTTCCTCCCTCCCTTTTCTCCTTCCCTCTTTCCCCAACCTCTTCCCCCTCATTAAATGTTTTGCTGCTCATACATAGATATAATCTGTTGGTGAGAGCTGGTGGCTTTGTTGACATGCTTTGCCATCTCCCTCCCCATGTGATAGGATTGAACGCCATAGGGCCACTGGTGACCTAACCGTCTCTGGCCCCAGCCCATTGGCCCGCTGAAAGCTGTGATAAACCGTGCCGATGCAAGCTGTAGCCAATCAGATCAGACGGTGTGTATAGATTGAGGAGGGTGGTGGATAGTTGCTGTACACCAGTTGAAGGCTATTGAAATGCAGCCCAGTTGTCAGGGACACAGTCTTTGGAGCTTACACTAATTACCTCTGAAGAAAGAAAAAAAACGATCGTAATAATACTGTTTAATAAGATCCATCTTTGTTTTCTAAGAAGTGGTAGCTATCAATACAAACCAATTTGATAATATTATTCCTGTTATTTCTGTTATTGTATGGGAGGTTTTGGCTTGGACAAGACTTACTTTACATACCTTACTCCTGTTATTGTGGTAAACGTATCTTACCGTTGATGCTGTTTAGATGTGTTGAACAAGGCGTCACCAGCCAGGCGTTGTTGTGATCCCTGTGGACAGTGTTATTGTTTTGCTGGTCGGTGCCACAGACTACACTGTCCTGATTAGCGGCTGATATTTCAGCGGATAGCACAAAACAGCTGCGGTCTGTTTACATGCACACACACACACACACACACACACACACACACACACACACACACACACACACACACACACACACACACACACACACACACACACACACACACACACACACACACACACACACACACAACCCAGCCAGTGGATCAGATATGGAAGGAGGACCCTCACTGATGAGGCGGTAATTATTGTTTTCTCCCAAGGGATTCTGGGATAGACATCACACACACCTACAGGTTTTCTCTTCCTGTCTGATCTCCACCAGAACCTTGATCACCACCAGGATGTAACTCTACCTCTCCTCTTTCATTATAGCATGTTCACATGCTGAAAACTTTACCTCAACAACAAAAACAAACCCTTTATTTAAGTTACTCCTAAAAAAAATAGCGTAGGTTTTAGTAGAATATCTATAAGGGTCCTCAGAGCAACATACTGCCCTCGAAGCTACGTCAGTATGATCGCCTATGGAAATGTTTACATTTTTTCACCGTTTTCTTTAAGATAGGGCCTACTACTAGGGTTGTTGTTTATGGGACTCATAACTGCTGCTGCCAGTTAAACTTCTCTGCCTCTATGTGTGAATGTCTCTTTCTGTTTGTGTCTCTCCTTGGATGTACTGTACACAAAAGTGATTGACAGTGTTTCCATGGAGATGGTGCATTTCATTACCTTGTAGAGGCTATGTCATGTTTGCTGTTGTCTGTCCTGGGAGAGGAGCTAGAGGAATGAAATGAAATGGCTGGAGCCGGAACGATTCCCTCTGAGGGAAGAAAGGAGTGCTGAGAAGAGCCTTGTGTTGCTGCTTCAGGCTACTCTGACAGGCCTTGTCTACGGGAAAGACTGACGGACTTTAGTTTACATACCATAGATAGTACTTTAGGAGTACTTGTTCATCCATTTACACTATCTTCTCTAAATAATATGTGCTTACCTCATGTTTTTGATTTTCCATGCTTTATAAAGTTAATGATATAGCAACGTAGTAGGCAGGGAAATCAGTAACTGGCAGGTAAACAACATCTTCCTAATCATTGTGGTGTTTTTGTTAACTCGCAGGTGCTGCATACTTATATAATGCTTCTTCTGCATGTTTGATACCTGGATTAGCTTAGTGAACTCTGTACTGAACTTGTTTATAAATAAACTAGCCTGTTGTGTAAATCCTATGGTGAGACGTTTAATTGGCTTTTACACTTTGGCGTAGGTTCCTTGGATTTAGGTCAGTGTCTCATCGGATAAGGTTTAATCATGTATAGGTCATCTTATGTAAACAAGTGATCCACTTCACTTTACAGCATCAACAGTGTTTGTATTGTGAAATTGCTGTCTGACATTGTGTGTAGAAAGTTACCACGTCTGGGTCAAATACATAATGTCAAATACTTTCAAATATTTGAGCCGTGCTTGATTTCGTTTGCCCAGGCCTACAAGGGAACCAACGGAATAGTCCCAAAAGTGCAAACTCCAGTTAACACATATCATTACACGTATTATCTATTTGATGTTTGATCAATGACAGCATATCTCGTTCAGAATAGTGTCCAATTCATATTCCTGTTATAATATTGTTGTGTTTTATTATAAAGCAATAAAATATTGTTGAAATGGTTTGTTAAATTGAATTGTTAATGAGGACCTTATTAAGTTATTGATCTCTCCTCCAATTAATCATAGCCAGAGTATGGAATATGCCACACCGTGAATGTGTTGCATTCACTCTACATCATTATCAATAGCTGCTGTGCTGACTGCTGACATAACATAATATGATGAACTGTTTTGTTATTGGCAGCAATGTCTATGTACTGTATCTTTTGGCACATTTGAATTTACAAGGTCAAATTTCCCACTTCCTGTTGCATGACCATGTTATTATTGAATATGTGGTGTTATGTGTTATGACTGACTCCATATTTCCTGTTGTTGTTTTGTTTTGAACAGACTGAAGAAGAAATCCCAGTCAGTGGATATTGCCACTCAAGGATTCTCCCCTACCCTGGTGCCAGCCTCGCCGATCAATAAGACTGCACCACCTGTTACCAAGACAACCACATTGGGGGTGCAGCAAAACAATGCAACCAATTCCCAGAGAATCTGCAGTCCACGGTGCAGCGAGCTGAAACGCGGCTACACCATCGGTAAATGAAAAGTGCTAGAATTCTGATCTGCCCATCTGTGTGGTCCATGTTCCATGTTCCTCCATTTGACTTTCCTCCGGGACACGAGTCTGTGGCAGGAAGAGGAAGGGATGTTGGAGGGTTTGTCTGTGTGTGTGTGTGTGTGTGTGTGTGTGTGTGTGTGTGTGTGTGTGTGTGTGTGTGTGTGTGTGTGTGTGTGTGTGTGTGTGTGTGTGTGTGTGTGTGTGTGTGTGTGTGTGTGTGTGTGTGTGTAGATGCTTTGTAAGGAGACTGACTGATTGAACCTCAAGATGGCCTCATTGCCTTGAGTCACAATAAATCATTTTTGGGGAGTGCTGGTTGGTGCTTGTGGCAGCTATAGGCTACTTTATATTTATGTAGGAATATATTTAGCTATTGTCAGAGGTGTAGTAATGACACTTGAGGAAGCACACTTTCTGAGTCGGTAAAATGAGTTTGGGGAGTTCATAATGTAATTCTGTGCACACACTATCTCTGAATCATTCTGCCTCTGAAATGTGATTGCCCATTGACGTCGCTACTTTTGTTAGCTAGCTTCAAGGATGGACAGAGTACTGCCAAGGTGTTCTGCATGTGTCAGACTTTTAATTAATCCAATTAATCCAATTTAACCTTGTACATCTTAACCCGCTGTTAATAGAGAGATGATTGGCTGTTGAATCATACTGACACCAATGGAACGGTAGGAGTGCAATGTAAGTCAGTCGGTCAGTCAGTCAGTCAGGGCTGATGAATGGTGAATTGAATCAATTCAGTTTGCTATTATATATTGATCTGATGTAAGAAGAGGTCCATTCATGACCAGACAGTCTCAGCATGCATATGGGGGTGATGTAACAACACTCTCTAGTCTTCAATAATCATTTACCCAATTCCGTAGCTGTGAAATAACCATATACCGTGTTTGTGTTCTCTGTAACTGGCTAAATTATTCTGAAAGAATTGTGTACAGGTTAATGTTCCCCAGAACACCGTATGTCTACAGCAGATTTCCTTCATTTAGCCTTTACCTATTTCATTTGTAATATATAATAAGTTGTGTCAACAAGGCTGTTTCCCAGTGGTCTCTTGAGCTCCTGACTCTACAACCTGATGCCTTAGCAGCAGTGTTAGGGGTTACGCGTTTCAAAAGTAACACGTTACATAATCTGATTACTTTTAATGAGTAACGGAGTAAAGTAACACGTTACTTGTTCAAATTGGGTAATATTATTACAGTTACTTTGTCAAACAACGCCTGTGTTACTTTCAGAATCATATCTCTACCGGGACGGGTGTTTCCATCATCCGATCTTGACTTGTTTCCTCATTTAGTTTTCGAGTGAGTGGAGAGTCTGTTTGGAGAAATGTCATGACAGCTGCTGTCCATAGAAATGTACACCTCTGATCTTTGCCATTGATCGCTTCTTTGATAGCAAAGCCCATAGAGGGCTTTCCTGTCTAGTGGCAAGTGTGCCCTCTATACATCTCTATGGGTTCATGTTCGTGCGCTCTATAACCAGAACTGGCGGCTTGAGAGAAAGATTTTGAATGAAAAGATAAGAAATTTGTACAGATGTTTGGCTTACTGTAGATGGATAATTAAGCAGCCCATATATAGCTCAGCACTTGTAGACTAGCACAGGAAAGCAACACCACAGATGAAACTAGTGATCAAACCTGAGTTAGTAAGTAGCCTATCCTTGGAAGAGCACGCGCGGCTCTCCTTGCTCCCTCCGACAGTCAAACAAACTGTGAGATTGTGAGATTTGTTTCATGAAAGTAACACAATGTAATATAACTAGTATTATAAACGGGGTGGTTCGAGCCCTGAATGCTGATTGGCTGACAGCCATGGTATATCAGACCGTATACCACAGGTATGACAAAATATTAATTTTTACTGCTCTAATTACATTTGTAATTAGTTGATAAGAGCAATAAGGTTCCTCGGGGGGTTGCGATATATGTCCAAAATACCACGGCTAAGGGCTGTGTCCAGGAACTCTGCTTTGCGTCGTGCATAAGAACAGCCCTTAGCCGTGGTATATTAGCCATATACCACACTTCCTCGGGCCTTATTGCTTAAATTTAACACGTTACTTTCCACACAAAGTAATGTTGTAAAATAACATGTTACTTCGTGTTTACTTTTCAAATAACTAATCCCAACACTGCTTAACAGCAGGGTTAAATCATGCTTAATGTAAAACAATGCTAAGAGCTCTTTGTGCATTTATTGTGTCCTGTCCTTGAGCTTATGTGGTTAATTATCAATGTAAATGAATACAGTTGAAATCCCTGCTACAGTGTAAGTGCTCTGCTACTGGAGTAGTGAAGGTATGGATGTTAAAAGAGTGTGAATAGTGTGTGGGTCCTTTATTGGCTTGTTTTATAATATATCTTCTCTGGTGACAGACGTAAACATACATCTACATGCCATTAAATATAAAGACAGTTACCTAGTTAGCTAATTGTAATAGTTAGCTAGCTAGCTGGTGCTAACAAGATTTGGTTCTAGGTTGCGACATTAGGCCTATATAATGGGTAAGTAACTAGACATTGACTAATGACGGTCCCTCATTCTAAACCTCTATCTTGATGTGCTTTATAATCCACTCTTCAGGCTAAAGCAACATATCCAGCCAGCCCATTTGGATCTTATCATGCTAATTTATTCTAATAGGAGAATAAATAATAATGTAGCCTAGGGGGACATGACAGCTTTTTGTGCTGTCTGTCTGTGACAGAACCTACCTCCTGACAGAGCTGTCATTACACCATCAAGACGTTTTAATAACCACACAATCAATGAGCCTCCAACCAGGTTCAACACCTGAATTTCCACTGATAGTCTGAGATGAGTGAGGTGACGGTGGCACTGATTATGCCCCAAATGACACCCTATTCCTTACATACTAAATGACTTTTATGGGCCCTGGTCAAAAGTAGTACACTATATAGGGAATAGGGTGACATTTGGAGTGCAGACACTGAAGGATCTGGCTGAGGAGGAGTTGTAACTACCTGGAAGTGCCTGGAAGGGTGCACAGCCTTAAGAGTCTGTCAGTGGGAAGCTGGAGCTAATGGCTTCTGAGAGGGTTATTCACCTTGTACTTTTGTGGTGCTCCTTCCTCTCTCAATTCAATTCTATTCAAGGGGTTTATTGGCATGGGAAACATGTGTTAACATTGCCAAAGCAAGTGAGGTAGATAATATACAAAAGTGAAATAAACAATAAAAAAACAGTAAACATTACACATACAGAAGTTTCAAAACAATAAAGACATTACAAATGTCATATTATGTATATATACAGTGTTGTAACAATGTACAAATGGTTAAAGTACACAAGGGAAAATAAATAAGCATGAATATGGGTTGTATTTACAATGGTGTTTGTTCTTCACTGGTTGCCCTTTTCTTGTGGCAACAGGTCACAAGTCTTGCTGCTGTGATGGCACACTGTGGAATTTCACCCAGTAGATATGAGAGTTTATCAAAATTGGGTTTGTTTTCGAATTCTTTGTGGATCTGTGTAATCTGAGGGAAATGTGTGTCTCTAATATGGTCATACATTGGGCAGGAGGTTAGGAAGTGCAGCTCAGTTTCCACCTCATTTTGTGGGCAGCGTGCACATAGCCTGTCTTTTCTTGAGAGCCATGTCTGCCTTCGTGGCCTTTCTCAATAGCAAGGCTATGCTCACTGAGTCTGTACATAGTCAAAGCTTTCCTTAAGTTTGGGTCAGTCACAGTGGTCAGGTATTCTGCCACTGTGTACTCTCTGTTTAGTGCCAAATAGCATTCTAGTTTGCTCAGTTTTTTTGTTAATTCTTTCCAATGTGTCAAGTAATTATCTTTTTGTTTTCTCATGATTTGCTTGGGTCTAATTGTGCTGCTGTCCTGGGGCTCTGTGGGGTATGTTTGTGAACAGAGCCCCAGGACCAGCTTGCTTAGGGGACTCTTTTCCAGGTTCATCTCTCTGTAGGTGATGGCTTTGTTATGGAAGGTTTGGGAATCGCTTCCTTTTAGGTGGTTGTAGAATTGAACGACTCTTTTCTGGATTTTGATAATTAGTGGGTATCGGCCTAATTCTGCTCTGCATGCATTATTTGCTGTTCTACGTTGTACACGGAGGATATTTTTGCAGAATTCTGCATGCAGAGTCTCAATTTGGTGTTTGTTCCATTTTGTGAAATCTTGGTTGGTGAGCGGACCCCAGACCTCACAACCATAAAGGGCAATGGGCTCTATGACTGATTCAAGTATTTTTAGCCAGATCCTAATTGGTATGTTGAATTTTATGTTCCTTTTGATGGCATAGAATGCCCTTCTTGCCTTGTCTCTCAGATCGTTCACAGCTTTGTGGAAGTTACCTGTGGCGCTGATGTTTAGGCCAAGGTATGTATAGTTTTTTGTGTGCTCTAGGGCAATGGTGTCGAGATGGAATTTGTATTTGTGGTCCTGGCAACTGGACCTTTTTTGGAACACCATTATTTTGGTCTTACTGAGATTTACTGTCAGGGCCCAGGTCTGACAGAATCTGTGCAGAATATCTAGGTGCTGCTGTAGGCCCTCCTTGGTTTGTGACAGAAGCACCAGATCATCAGCAAACAGTAGACATTTGACTTCAGATTCTAGTAGGGTGAGGCCGGGTGCTGCAGACTTTTCTAGTGCCCGCGCCAATTCGTTGATATATATGTTGAAGGGGGTGGGGCTTAAGCGGCATCCCTGTCTCACCCCACGGCCCTGTGGGAAGAAATGTGTGTGTCTTTTGCCTATTTTAACCGCACACTTGTTGTTTGTGTACATGGATTTTATAATGTCGTATGTTTTACCCCCAACACCACTTTCCATCAATTTGTATAGTTGTTGAAATCAACAAAGCATGAGAAGACTTTGCCTTTGTTTTGGTTTGTTTGGTTGTCAATTAGGGTGTGCAGGGTGAATACATGGTCTGTTGTAATTTGGTAAAAAGCCAATTTGACATTTGCTCAGTACATTGTTTTCATTGAGTCTGCTGTTTAATGATAATGCAGAGGATTTTCCCACGGTTGCTGTTGACTCATATCCCACGGTAGTTATTGGGGTCAAATTTGGCTCCACTTTTGTGGATTGGGGTGATCAGTCCTTGGTTCCAAATATTGGGGAAGATGCCAAAGCTAAGGATGATGTTAAAGAGTTTTAGTATAGCCAATTGGAATCTCTCTCTCTCTCTCTCTCTGACTCGTTATTCCCTAATGTATTAGCTGTGTCTCTGACCCATGGGGTTTGTTGTGGGAATCTGTCTCAAGGACGGTAGAGGCAACAGATTTGTGCATTGCTCCAACCTTGGCCACAGTGTGAGGTGAGATGTATTATCACAGTACAGCACTTCTGTTTGACTTATCTCTGTGGACACATAGACTACACAGATAGAGAGGACGGCGGTGCATGCTAAAATAAATATTATGGTCTGAACGAGTGAGCAGGCTGACTATTATTAGGGCTGACCTGGTGGCCAGTCATTCTGGGGAGACAGAGTCACAAGGCCCTCTCTAAAGGGTCTGACATTTCTTTGTGTGTGTGTGAGTGTGTGCATCAGGCGTGTGTGTGTGTTTCAGGTTGCGATTTTGCTGCTACTGTTAACTTATTATGGCTGGGATCCCGTTAACAGGATCGATATGACAACAGCCAGTGAAAGTGCAGGGCGCCAAATTCAAAACAACAGAAATCTCATAATTAAAATTCCTCAGACATACAAGTATTTTACACCATTTTAAAGATAAACTTGTTGTTAATCCCACCACAGTGTCCGATTTCAAAAAGGCTTTACGACGAAGGCACACCATCTGATTATGTTAGGTCAGTACCTATTCACAGAAAAACACAGCCATTTTTCCAGCCAAAAAGAGGAGTCACAAAAAGCAGAAATAGAGATAAAATGAATCACTAACCTTTGATGATCTTCATCAGGTGACACTCATAGGACATCATGTTACACAATTGTAAAGGCAGTCATTGTTGTTCTCCCCCTTAGACGAGGAGGAGCATGGATAGGACCAAGATGCGGATTGAGGGAAATAAGCCATCTTTTAATGAAAACAGCAAACAAGACACTACAAAACTACAAAACAACAAACGTGACTAACCTTCAACCGTCCATGTGTGGACACAGGAACAAACACCCACAAAACCCCAGTGAAACCCTGGCTGCCTTAGTATGACTCTCAATTAGAGACAAACGATACACACCTGTCTCTAATTGAGAATCACACCAGGCCGAACACAAAAACCAACCTAGAAATACAAAACATAGACTGCCCACCCAAAACACACGCCCTGACCATAAACACATACAAAAACAACATAAAACAGGTCAGGACCGTTACAGAACCCCCCCCTCAAGGTGCGAACGCCGGGCGCACCAGCACAAAGTCCAGGGGAGGGTCTGGGTGGGCAGTTGACCACGGTGGTGGCTCAGGCTCTGGACGCTGTCCCCACACCACCATAGTCACTCCCCGCTTCTGTCTTCCCCTCCCAATGACCACCCTAAAACTAACATCCCCTAAATGAACGGCCAGCACCGGGAGAAGGGGCAGCACCGGGAGAAGGGGCAGCACCGGGACAAGGGGCAGCACCGGGACAAGGGGCAGCACCGGGACAAGGGGCAGCACCGGGACAAGGGGCAGCACCGGGACAAGGGGCAGCACCGGGACAAGGGGCAGCACCGGGACAAGGGGCAGCACCGGGACAAGGGGCAGCACCGGGATAAGGACCAGCACCGGGATAAGGACCAGCACCGGGACAAGGGGCAGCACCGGGATAAGGGGCGGCACCGGGATAAGGGGCGGCAGGTCCTGGCTGAGGGACTCCGGCAGGTCCTGGCTGAGGGACTCCGGCAGGTCCTGGCTGAGGGACTCCGGCAGGTCCTGGCTGAGGGACTCCGGCAGGTCCTGGCTGAGGGACTCCGGCAGGTCCTGGCGTAGGGACTCCGGCAGGTCCGGGCGTAGGGACTCCGGCAGGTCCGGGCGTAGGGACTCCGGCAGGTCCGGGCTGAGGGACTCCGGCAGGTCCGGGCTGAGGGACTCCGGCAGGTCCGGGCTGAGGGACTCCGGCAGGTCCGGGCTGAGGGACTCCGGCAGGTCCGGGCTGAGGGACTCCGGCAGGTCCGGGCTGAGGGACTCCGGCAGGTCCTGGCTGGACGGCTCTGGCAGGTCCTGGCTGGACGGCTCTGGCAGGTCCTGGCTGGCCGGCTCTGGCAGGTCCTGGCTGGACGGCTCTGGCAGGTCCTGGCTGGACGGCTCTGGCAGGTCCTGGCTGGACGGCTCTGGCAGGTCCTGGCTGGACGGCTCTGGCAGGTCCTGGCTGGACGGCTCTGGCAGGTCCTGGCTGGACGGCTCTGGCAGGTCATGGCAGGACGGCTCTGGCAGGTCATGGCAGGACGGCTCTGGCTGGTCATGGCAGGACGGCTCTGGCTGGTCATGGCAGGACGGCTCTGGCTGGTCATGGCAGGACGGCTCTGGCTGGTCATGGCAGGACGGCTCTGGCTGGTCATGGCAGGACGGCTCTGGCTGGTCATGGCAGGACGGCTCTGGCGCTAGGCAGACGGCAGACTCTGGCCGGCTGAGACGCACTATAGGCCTGGTGCGTGGTACCGGAACTGGAGGTACCGGGCTGAGGGCACGCACCTCAGGGCGAGTGCGGGGAACAGGAACTGGGCACACTGGACTCTCGTGGCACACTCTAGGCCTGGTGCGTGGTACCGGAACTGGAGGTACCGGGCTGGAGACACGCACCATAGGGAGAGTGCGTGGAAGAGGAACAGGGCTCTGGAGATGCACTGGAAGCCTGGTGCGTGGTGTAGGCACTGGTGGTACTGAGTTGGGGTGGGAAGGTGGCGCCGGATATACCGGACCGTGAAGGAGGACACGTGCTCTTGAGCACCGAGCCTCCCCAACCCTACCAGGTTGAATGGTCCCCGTAGCCCTGCCAGTGCGGCGAGGTGGAATAGCCCGCACTGGGCTATGCAAGCGAACCGGGGACACCACCTGTAAGGCTGGTGCCATGTACGCCGGCCCGAGGAGACGTACTGGAGACCAGATACGTTGGGCCGGCTTCATGGCACTCGGCTCGATGCCCAACCTAGCCCTCCCAGTGCGGCAAGGTGGAATAGCCCGCACTGGGCTAAGCACGCGTACTGGGGACACCGTGCGCTTTACCGCATAACACGGTGTCTGACCAGTACGACGCCCTCTTACTCCACGGCAAGCCCGGGGAGTTGGCTCAGGTATCCAACCCGGCTTCGCCACACTCCCCTTTAGCCCCCCCCCCCCAAGAAATTTTTGGGTGAGCCTCTCGGGCTTCCGGCCTCTCCTATGTGCTGCCTCCTCATACCAGCGCTCCTGGGCTGTGGCTGCCTTCCTCTCCTCCCGAGAGCGGCGATTCTCTCCAACCCTTCCCCAGGGTCCCTTTCCGTCCATGATCTCCCAAGACCATTCCTCCTGTGTCCAGTGCTTTAGTTCCTTCTCTCTCTCCTCAATCCGCTTGGTCCTGTTGTGGTGGGTGTTTCTGTAAAGGCAGTCATTGTTGTTCTCCCCCTTAGACGAGGAGGAGCATGGATAGGACCAAGATGCGGATTGAGGGAAATAAGCCATCTTTTAATGAAAACAGCAAACAAGACACTACAAAACTACAAAACAACAAACGTGACTAACCTTCAACCGTCCATGTGTGGACACAGGAACAAACACCCACAAAACCCCAGTGAAACCCTGGCTGCCTTAGTATGACTCTCAATTAGAGACAAACGATACACACCTGTCTCTAATTGAGAATCACACCAGGCCGAACACAAAAACCAACCTAGAAATACAAAACATAGACTGCCCACCCAAAACACACGCCCTGACCATAAACACATACAAAAACAACATAAAACAGGTCAGGACCGTTACAACAATACATGTATGTTTTGTTCGATAATGTGCATATTTATATCCAAAAATCTTAGTTTACATTGGCGCCATGTTCAGAAATGCCTCCAAAATATGCAGAGAAATTGCAGAGAGCCACATCTAATACCAGAAATACTCATTATACACTTTGATGAAAGATACATGTTTTACATAGAATTAAAGATACACTTGTTCTTAATGCAACCGCTGTGTCAGATTTCAAAAAAACTTTACGGAAAAAGCACACCATGCAATAATCTGAGACGGCGCTCAGATATAACAACATTTCTCCGCCATGTTGGAGTCAACAGAAATAAGAAATTACATCATAAATATTCCCTTACCTTTGATGATCTTCATCAGAATGCACTTCCAGGAATCCTAGTTCCACAATAAATAGTTGTTTTGTTCGATAATGTCCATTACTTATGTCCAAGTAGCTACTTTGCTAGCATGTTTAGTACACATGTCCAAACGCTCGCGCAGATCCAGGTGAACGTCGGACGAAAACTTCAAAAAGTTATATTACAGGTTGAATAAACTTGTCAAACTAAGTAGAGAATCAATCTTCAGGATGTTGTTATCATAAATATTAAATAACGTTCCAACCAGAGAATTCCTTTGTGTCTCTAGAAGTAATGGAAAGCAAGACGATATCATTTGGAATGCGCGTGACCAAGAACTGGCACTCTGCCAGACCACTGACTGAAACACCTCCCATCCAGCCCCACATCACAGTAGAGGCTGTTCTACAGACTGTTGACATCTAGTGGAAGCCTTAGGAAGTGCAATATGACCAATATCCCACTGTATATTCGATAGGCGATGAGTTGAAAAACCACAAACCTCAGATTTCCCACTTCCTGGTTGGATTTTCTCAGGTTGTTGCCTGCTATATGAGTTGTGTTATACTCACAGACATCATTCAAACAGTTTTAGAAACTTCAGAGTGTTTTCTAACCAAATCGACTAATAATATGCATATATTAGCAACTGAGACTGAGTAGCAGGCAGTTTACTCTGGGCACCTTATTCATCCAAGCTACTCAATACTGCCCCCAGCCATAAGAAGTTAACTGGAACAATGTCAGGATTTCTGCTATCTTTAAATTCCCGTCTATCAATTCTACTTGACTAGCTAGAGATGCTGCTCACCGTTATGGTTGGTGACAGTTATAGGTCTAGTCACTGCTTTAGGCAGAACATGAGTGTTCCTTTCTCATCGTATTTCTTCTAACTGTCTAAGGGGGTTTGTTGCTTGTGTTTACCCATAGTAGCAGTTGCCAGGGGCGGCAATTACAGTATGTACACAACTGCTTGTCATCTCCCACTGACGCTGTATGCATTGGGACAGTTACTTTGAATTGGGACAATTCACTGTTTCGAAAGTATATCTTTTTTTTATTGGTATCTTTGATTGTAAGTAATTCATTTGCAGGCCTGTTTTGGCAGCCTTACCATTATGAAGTCATGGTGAAGACGCACACTGGTCCAGGTTGTGGACCAGAAATGTCACAATGATAACACTAATGTCCTTCCATCCTTCCACTGCTCTGTCGTTGTGTGCTATATAAGGAACACAGTGCCATTTGGGACACAGCCAAGATGCCTAGCCCAGTAGGGCAATCAGTAGTACCATCAGTAGGACCATCAGTAAGACCATCAGTAGGGCCATCAGTAGGGCCATCAGTAGGACCATCAGTAGGGCCATCAGTAGGACCATCAGTAGGGCCATCAGTAGGACCATCAGTAGGGCCATCAGTGGGACCATCAGTAGGGCCGTCAGTAGGACCATCAGTATGGTCATCAGTAGGACCATTGGTAGGACCATTGGTAGGGCCATTGGTAGGGCCATCAGTAGGGCCATCAGTGGGACCATCAGTAGGGCCATCAGTATGGCCATCAGTAGGACCATTGGTAGGGCCATCAGTAAGACCATCAGTAGGACCATCAGTAAGACCATCAGTAAGACCATCAGTAGGGCCATCAGTAAGACCATCAGTAGGACCATCAGTAGGACCATCAGTAGGGCCAGTATGGCCCATGAGGGAGGAAAGGTCAAAACTCTGATTCATAGCTCTACATTATGTGATGACCTGAGGTTCTCTCTGACCAGACATGTGTTGATATTCACTTACTGTAGACTTACTGTAGCAGGGTGGTTGTGATTCCCTATGGTTTAGCTGTAGCAGGGTGGTTGTGATTCCCTTATGGTTTAGCTGTAGCAGGGTGGTTGTGATTCCCTTATGGTTTAGCTGTAGCAGGGTGGTTGTGATTCCCTTATGGTTTAGTTGTAGCAGGGTGGTTGTGATTCCCTTATGGTTTAGCTGTAGCAGGGGCCAGCAGTGTCTGGGAGTTAGCCCTGCCCTATAGAGCCCCATGCCTTTTGGCAGTACAGCAGTATAGCCGGCCACATGCAGCTCACGTTCCAGCGCTAGCTGGTCATGCCAGCAGAGCCTCTTCTGTGTGTTGAGATAACAGCCAGCCTGGCTGAGGCTGAGGCTGGTCACGTAGCAT